>NC_066538.1:6827425-6999925 GCF_024679095.1 Eriocheir sinensis
CTTCTTTATCTTCGTCTTCTTGCTTATCATCAACCTTTTTCTTTTTCTTCTTTCTTCTCATTTTCGCTGTACATGTATCCGGTTCTTCTTCTTCTTCTTCTTCTTCTTCTTCTTCTTCTTCTCTTTCATTACCACTGTAGCCTACTGTTATCTATCCGCTTGAATATTCTCTCTCTCTCTCTCTCTCTCTCTCTCTCTCTCTCTCTCTCTCTCTCTCTCTCTCTCTCTCTCTCTCTCTCTCTCTCTGTGTGTGTGTGTGTGTGTGTGTGTGTTTGGAAATACATCAAATAATTGTCTAAGAGAGAGAGAGAGAGAGAGAGAGAGAGAGAGAGAGAGAGAGAGAGAGAGAGAGAGAGAGAGAGAGAATTGTTATGAACGTTGCCCTCGATGCGTTCACTAACCTACCCCCAAAAAGAAAAAAACTCGGCTGCCCTGAGGAAATATATAAATTGAGACACGAATAAGGAAAAAAAAATAACCCTGACCACTAAAGAAGCAAATCGAGGAATGAGAAAATAACGAAATAAAACTGACTGAACAGATTTAACATATTAAGAAAGGGATGAAGAGAAAGAAACGAAGAAAACCTGGCTTAGCTTATTAAAGACAATGACAAAGAGGAATCAGAGAGAGAAAGAAGACAACCTGAGAAAGAGGAATGAAGTAAAAAAAGAAAATGCAATAACTGAACGATGAAGAAGAAAACAAAAACTAAGACCTGATCACTAACAATAAGAAAAAAAGTAAGATTTTTATTTTTTACATCAGAGGATGCGGCTCAAGGGCAACAAAAAGAGTACAAAAAAAAAAAAAGCCCGCTACTCGCCGCTCCTATAAAAGATGAAAATAAAGAGTAGCCAAAAGAGAGGTCAATTCCGGGTGGAGAGGTGTCTTGATACACTCATCTTGAAAGAGGTCAAGTCATAGGCAGGAGGAAATACAGATGAAGGAAGACTGTTCAAGAGTTTACCAGTGAAGGGGATGAAAGAATGGAGATGCTGGTTAACTCCTGCATAAGGGGTTTGGACAGTATAGGGATGAGCCTAAGTAGAAAGTCGTGTGCAGCGGGGCCGCGGGAGGGGGGGAGGCATGCAGTTAGCAAGTTCAGAAGAGCAGTCAGCATGAAAATATCGATAGAAGATAGAAAGAGAAGCAACATGGCGGCGGAATTTAAGAGGTAGAAGGAAGTCAGTAAGAGGAGGAGAGCTGATGAGACGAAGAGCCTTTGCCTCCACTCTGTCCAGAAGAGCTGTGTGAGTGGAGCCCCCCCACACATGAGATGCATACTCCATACGAGGGCGGATAAGGCCCCTATATGTTATGGAAAGCATCTGTGCGGGGGAGAAGAACTGGCGGAGACAATACAGAACGCCCAACCTCGAGGAAGCTGATTTAGTAAGAGAGGAGATGTGAAGATTCCAGTTGAGATTTTGAACTAAGGATAGACCGAGGATGTTTAGTGTTGAAGAAGGCGACAGCTGGGTGTTGTCGAAGAATAGGGGATAGTTGTTTGCAAGATTGTGTCGAGTTGATAGGTGGAGAAACTGTGTGTTTGAGGCATTGAAGGACACAAGGTTCTTTTTACCCCACTCGGAAATGATAGCAAGGTCTGAGGTTAAGCGTTCTGCAGCCTCCAGTCTCCAGGGAATGAGAGAGAGAGAGGAAAAAAAGACAACCTGAGAAAGAGGAATGAAGTAATAAAGAAAATGCACTAATTGAACGGCGAAGGAGGAGTAAGTAAAAAGAAAACTAAGAAAACCTGATCACTAAGAATAAGAAAAAAAGCAAGATAAAGATAAACAAAGAAAGAAGAAGCAATGAAAATTAGGAAAAAAAAAGAAAGTGAAAAAGAGGAATAAGGGAAAAACATAAATATCTAACCACTTAGTAAAAAAAAAAGATAGAGAAAGAGGAACGAGGAAAAGAAAGCAAGGAAAATGTCTGTATTAGGAAAAAATAAAGTGAAAAAGAGGAATAAGGGAAAACATGAATATCTAACCACTAAGAAAAAAAAAGTTAAGATATAAAAAGATGAAAGAAGAAAAGGAAGCAAGAAAAATATGTCTGTATAAGGAAAAAAGAGTGAAAATGAGGAATAAGGAAAAAAAAGAGGGATAGAGAAACAATGAAAAGAAGGCTATGAAAAATGTCTGTATTAGGGAGGAAAATAAAATTAAAAGAGGAATAAAGAAATAAAAACATGAATATCTAACCACTAAGGAAAAAAAAATAGACAGAGAAAGGAACGAAGAAAAGGAAGCATTGAAATTCTATCTGTATTAGGAAAAAAAAAGTGAGGAAAATAAAGCAATGAAAATATGTCTGTATGAGGAAAAAGGAAAGTGAAAAAAAGGAATAAAGAAAAAAATACGAATATCAAACCACTACGAAAAAAAAAAAAGAGAAAGAAAACGAGGAAAAGAAAGCAAGAAAAATATGCCTGTATTAGGAAAAAGAAATTGAAAAGGAGGAATATGGGAAAAAAACTATGAATATCTAATCACTAAGGAAAAAAAGAAAAGGATAAAGTAACAGGGAAAAGGAAACTACACGTTAGCGACAAAAAAAAAAAAAAAATGAAGAACGGACCACAATGAACAATAAAAGATGGACAATAAAAACCCAGGAAAAGGAGGCTATGAAAATATATCGGTTACTAAGGAAAAAGAAGAAAGAAAAACGAGGAAAAACAGCTATGAAAGTATCGCTGTATTGATGAGAAAGAAAACAACAGGAAACGAAAAAAAAAGACATACAAAAAATAAAATAAAATAAAATAAAACGTCGAGATGGAGGCGATGTCGTAACCAACCACACGAGTAACGGAAATTCCAGTGAAAGAAAAAAAAAATAAAGACGTCTAGGGGAAACTGTAGAAAATATAAAAAAAGGTAAAGAAAATTGACGAGCCTAACGGAGACTGTAGAAATAAATGATAGGTAAAGAAAAATCAAGGAAAATAAAGAAAATAAAAATATGTACGTAAAGAAAATGAGGGTAAAAAAAAAAAAAAGTAAAATTAAGGTATAGAGAAAAATCAAGGTAAAAGAAATGTAAAAAAAAAATCGAGGTGCCTCAGCAGAACTAGAAAAAATATATATGTACAGAAAAGTAAGGTAAAAAAAAAAAAGAAAAAAAACATGTTAGGAAAATAAGAAAAAAAGATTAAAAAAATGTTAAAAATATCAAGGTGGAAAAAAAAGAAGAAAAGAAAATATATGGAAGGAAAATAAAGGTAAATAAAAGAAATAAAGAAACATGTAAAGAAAATTAAGGTGAAAAAAGAAAAAAATATATGTAAAGAAAAATCGATGTAGGTGCAATGAATATACATTTTTCCTCCTTAATCTACCTCATCTCAGTCGTACATTTACCACGGCCAAGCAACTCTCTCTCTCTCTCTCTCTCTCTCTCTCTCTCTCTCTCTCTCTCTCTCTCTCTCTCTCTCTCTCTCTCTCTCTCTCTCTCTCTCTCTCTCTCTCTCTCTCTCTCTCTCTCTCTCTCTCTCTCTCTCTCTCTCTCTCTCTCTCTCTCTCTCTCTCTCTCTCTCTCTCTCTCTCTCTCTCTCTCTCTCTCTCTCTCTCTCTCTCTCTCTCTCTCTCTCTCTCTCTCTCTCTCACGGACATGCCTGCTTTGGAGCTGGACCGGTGAAGTGATGCCTGCATTTTTTTTGTGATCATATTTGGTAAAGTTGTTTATTTTCTTGGGTGTTGATTAATGTCAGAAATATGTATTTTAACTCCTATTCATTCACTTGATTTGATTTATTTCGTTGTTGTAGTGAGGTACACACACACACACACACACACACACACACACACACACACACCCACACACACACACAAACATATATACACACACACAAATATATATATATATATATATATATATATATATATATATATATATATATATATATATATATATAATTTCAAAATGATCAATGTTCTTATGTCATCTTCCCCCAATCCTACTGTATATATAAATACAAATCATCATCATCATCATTTCGTTTAACGTCTATTTTCACTCTTCCTGTGTGGCTGGACGCATATATAAACACAAATATGAATATATAATCACAAAATGATGAAGGTACTTACTGATTACGTATTTAACCTAATTTTCTCAGATATCGATAACATATCGTTGCGTTAATTATACAGGGGTTCTTAACCGGGGGCATCCATACCCTTTGGGGGTATAAGAACCAAATGCTGCAGGGGGTATGGGACTCAATCTCTGAATATTATTAAATATTGAATATTTCATCGGACTGGTGAGCTGATTTCGGCAGTCAATGGAAGGGGCTATGTGACCAAACTGAGCAATACAAAGGGGGTCTGGGATTACCAAAAGGTTAAGGACCCTGCATTAATACAAAAGTTGAATAACATTACAGATAAGTTTTCACATCATCATCATCACCATTATCTTTGCCATCACCACCACCACCGCCATCATCACCACTCAAAGGGATGTTCCTTTAAGTCTAAGTAGTAGTTTTAATTTTGATCTTTTCCTTTATATACTTACCATCACCATCACTCAAAATGCACTTTCCTCTAATGGTAGCTTATATTCTGTTCTCTCCCTCTATATACTTCTCAACATCATTATCATCACCATCATCATCAATCATCACCATCATCACCACCATCCTACCGGGCGCGTCGTGTGTAACTGGGCGCCCGTCAGGTGAGAGTGCCCGGCGAGACGCGGCCCGTTCATCAGCAGGTTGGCACAGACAGGTTGTTACGCCACACCTCGCCCCCGTACGTCCTGTGACCGAGAGCTATTTTCTCCCCTCCTTACTGATGTCTTGGTAACCTGACCGAACCAGCCCCGCAATCTTGTGATGGCGGTGGATGAGTGGTCAGCGTGCGGTTGCGGTTGCGGAGGACCAGGGGTTGAAGTCCCGCCCGCCGCTACAAGTTAACAGTTTTCAGTCACCGTCGAGTGGCCTAAGACTACCCACATGCTGTGCTGATGACCGCCTATTATCCCGGACGCATATTCCCAATCTCTCTAGCTGGTATGTGGTTCCTGAATGAAGACGCTCGGCTGTACCTTCGACACTAACCACGGGGTGTTCTGGAAAATACTCTCATTGTGATTCCCACTCAAAAATACTCGTCGTGACCGTGATTAAACTTAACCTAACCTACCCTAACCTGCCCTGTTCAAGAGCGGGCGCCACATACCCGTACAGAGAAGGGAAATACGCAGCCCAGACTCTAGCGAAACTCTTAAGAGGATCAAGAGGAGCTCCGGGGGGCAGCATGAGCCAAGCAAGAATGGAGCCACTGTAAAACACTTGCCTGCGCCATAAAGACCGGGGTCACACATTCACGATCATGCACTCCCGACGCCTCCCGACGTTAGAAAATGTCACAATCCACGGAGGGAGTTCCTAATTTCAGGGAGTATTTTAAGGGCTGCAGCTCATCTTATAAACAGACCATTTGTTTTCGGCGACAACGGAGAGTTTGATTATCGCATCACAATTTATAATGAGAAGGTTCACATGTCAATCGTGATGGGACCCTCAGACTCGTTATACAGGACCGGTTTGGGACAGTCGATGCGATGCAGTGTATTTGTGTTCTCTAAACGGATTGTGAACTTTTGGGAGGTAGCCTATATTAATTCTGAAGCCGTTATTATTTTTTTTTTTTTAGATAATCTGCCACTTATGACCCCCCCAAAAAAATCAACTTTATTCATTCCAATGACGTTGATTATGATATTTTTGAGAGGTTTACTACAATTCGTGAGTTGTTTTTTTGGTTGTTCTGCCACCTGAAATATGAAAAAAAAAATCTATAGCTTACTAGAATCTGGAAACCATTGTCACACTGTCTGCCGCGATACCAAACAGGTACTTACAAGAGCAGTATAAAAAAGTGCATTTGTTATTAGGCATTCTGGCACTCAAAACACTAAAAAAATATTATGCTAGAATGTGGAAACCCTCGACAACCTTACATCTTAACTGTCAGCCACGATAAATATGTACTTCCATTATGCTAGAATGTGAAAACCCTCAACAACCTTACATCTTAACTGTCAGCCACGATAAATATGTACTTCCATTATGCTAGAATGTGAAAACCCTCAACAACCTTACATCTTAACTGTCAGCCACGATAAATATGTACTCCCATGCAGGTAAGAAACAAAAGTGCATTCCTTCTAAGGCGTTCTGGGACTTTAAAACACTAAAAAAATATTATACCAGAATCCGAAAACCCTCGACAGCATTACATCTAAACTGTCTGCCGCGTTATCAAACCCTTCCATGCGAGGTAAGAAAAAAAGTGCATTCCTTCTAAGGCGTTCTGGCACCCAAAACACTAAAAAAAAATATTATACTAGAATCTGGAAACCCTCGACAACCTTCCATCTTAACTGTCCGCCGATATATTAAGTACTTCCATGCGAGGTAAGAAGAAAAAAAAGTGCATTCGTTCTTAGGCGTTCTGGCACCCAAAACACTAAAAAAAAATATTACACTAGAATCTGGAAACCCTCGACAACCTTCCATCTTAACTGTCTACCGATATATTAAGTACTTCCATGCGAGGTAAGAAGGAAAAAAAGTGCATTCCTTCTTAGGCGTTCTGGCACCCAAAACACTAAAAAAAATATTATACTAGAATCTGGAAACCCTCGACAACCTTCCATCTAACTGTCTGCCGCGATATTAAGTACTTCCGTGCGAATTAGTGAAAAAAAGAGCAAAAGAGTTAAAAAAAACTGCATTCCGGGAGTCGTCAGTTGAGTCGAGAAGAGGAAAAACGTGTTTACGAAAATGGATCCGCGTAGATAAAGTCAGGAAGCGAGACAACCCGAGCATAGCGGTGCAGGGGACGCCTTAAAACGCCACGCCCTCACACCGCTAGGCTCCCCTCCCCCCTGTCCTGCCCTGCCCTCTCTGTAGCAGCTTGTAGGGGGGTCACTCACCTCGAGACCTAACCTTCCTTGCCCTGGAGATAGATTATCCACCCCTGCATTTGTCTTCTTACACTTGAGAGAAACTGCTTACCTCCGTACCCTTACCCCCCCCCCTTTTTTTTACAGCAAAGGAGACACATCAAGGGCTTAAAAAAAAGGAAATAATGAAAAAAAGACCGCTACTTACTGCCCCTAAAAAGATTGGAGAGGAGGAGGAAGGAGGAAGTTAAACCACCCTTGATTGTCTCGTTTTACCCTTCATGAAGATCAACCACCCTTTCTTGCCCTTGAGAAAGAATATATACCTCTGTAGTGACGGGTGAGTCTGTACCATTTTCCTTACCCTTGAGAAATCTAAACACCCTTACATTTGTCTCATCTTACCCTTCATGAAGATTAACCACCCCTACAATGACCGTCTTACCCTCGAGAAAGAATATATGCCTCTGTAGTGACGGGTGAGTCTGTACCATTTTCCTTACCCTTGAGAAATCTAAACACCCTTACATTTGTCTCATCTTACCCTTCATGAAGATTAACCACCCCTACAATGACCTTCTTACCCTCGAGAAAGAATATATGCCTCTGTAGTGACCCAGCGTTGTCATATTATCGTACTCAAAACATCCCATTTATCAGTTCCAGGGCCCAAAACTCTCCTACCCATACAGATAACGAGGTTCCAGTTAAAGTTATCGTTAAATGCATTACTTATTGGTGTTTGCTTGCTATAGCTGTGTCAGAAACCGGAAAATACGATATGCTGAGTGGCTGAGTACGATAATTTAACTCTGCAGTCTGTACCCTTTTTCCTTACCCTTGAAAAATCTAAACCACCCTTGCTTTGTTTTGTCTTACCCTTCAGAAAGATTGACCACCCTTACACTTGTATTACCCTAACCCTTACCCTAGAAAAGATCATTTACCTCTGTACCCTTTCCCTAACCCTTGAAAAAGCTAACCCAGCCTTGCATTTGTTTTGTCTTACCCTTCAGAAAGATTAACCACCCTTACACTTGTTTTACCCTAGAAAAGATCATTCCTTACCCATGGGAATGATTAACCACCCTTCCACTTGCCTTACCCTTGAGAAAGATCATTTACCCCAGCACCTTCCTTACCCATGAGAATGATTAACCACCCTTCCACTTGCCTTACCCTTGAGAAAGATCATTTACCCCAGCACCTTCCTTACCCATGGGAATGATTAACCACCCTTCCACTTGTCTTACCCTCGACAAAGATCATTTACCCCAGCACCTTCCTTACCCATGAGAATGATTAACCACCCTTACACTTGCCTTACCCTTGAGAAAGATCATTTACCCCAGCACCTTCCTTACCCATGAGAATGATTAACCACCCTTACACTTGTCTTACCCTCGACAAAGATCATTTACCCCAGCACCTTCCTTACCCATGAGAATGATTAACCACCCTTACACTTGTCTTACCCTCGACAAAGATCATTTACCCCAGCACCTTCCTTACCCATGAGAATGATTAACCACCCTTACACTTGTCTTACCCTCGACAAAGATCATTTACCCCAGCACCTTCCTTACCCATGGGAATGATTAACCACCCTTACACTTGACTTACCCTCGACGAAGATCATTTACCCCAACACCTTCCTTACCCACGGGAATGATTAACCACCCTTACACTTGTTTTACCCTAGAAAAGATCATTTACCCCAACACCTTCCTTACCCACGGGAATGATTAACCACCCTTACACTTGTTTTACCCTAGAAAAGATCATTTACCCCAACACCTTCCTTACCCACGGGAATGATTAACCACCCTTACACTTGTTTTACCCTAGAAAAGATCATTTACCCCAACACCTTCCTTACCCATGAGAATGATTAACCACCCTTACACTTGTTTTACCCTAGAAAAGATCATTTACCCCAGCACCTTCCTTACCCATGAGAATGACTGACCACCCTTACACTTGCCTTACCCTTGAGAAAGATCATTTACCCCAGCATTATTTACTTTTTACTTTTGTGGGAGCGGCGAGTAGCGGGCTTTTTTTTTTTGTACTCTTTTTGTTGCCCTTGAGCCGCATCCTTTGATGAAAAAAAAAAAAAAAAAAAAAACTTCCTTACCCATGAGAATGATTAACCACCCTTACACTTGACTTACCCTTGGGAAAGATCATTTACCCATTACTTACCCCAGCACGTGCCCTTCCTTACCCTTGAGATTATTTACCCCAACACCTTTCTTACCCATGATAATGATTAACTACCCTAACACTTGCCTTACCCTTGGGAAAGATCATTTACCCATTACTTACCCCAGCACGTGCCCTTCCTTACCCTTGAGATTATTTACCCCAACACCTTTCTTACCCATGAGAATGATTAACTACCCTAACACTTGCCTTACCCTTGGGAAAGATCATTTACCCATTACTTACCCCAGCACGTGCCCTTCCTTACCCTTGAGATTATTTACCCCAACACCTTCCTTACCCATGGGAATGATTAACTACCCTAACACTTGCCTTACCCTTGGGAAAGATCATTTACCCATTACTTACCCCAGTACGTGCCCTTCCTTACTTACCCCCGAAAAAGATAATTTACCCCAAAACCTTCCTACCCCATGGGAATGATTAACTACCCTAACACTTGCCTTACCCTTGGGAAAGATGATTCACCCCTTACTTACCCCAGCACGTGCCCTTCCTTACCCTTGAGATTATTTACCCCAGCACCTTCCTTACCTCCCCACCCACCCCTGTACGTGCCCTGCTTACCCATTATTGCAACACCTTAGCCTTTCCTGACCTCTGCATTATTCACAGCGGGTCCAACACCTCCTGAGCCAGATTTTGGTTGCTCAACACTCCACAATTTAGTAACAAAGACGAGCAGCACCCTTCCACCTCACACTGATAATCTCACGCCCCCTGCAACCTAGCCTTCCTCGAGACCCGTTTTCCTTCTTTCTTTCATGGGAACAGAGACTGACGGGAAAAGCCGAACAACAGAAATGGAAGAGAAAGAAATGCATGCAAATATGGGACAGGGGAAGAACTGAACAAGAAAAAAGGCGAAAGACAAGCAAGGTTTTGGTCTCGGGCTGAGAATAAAGACGTTTCCTACAGTATCATAGAGTGTACAGAAAATGTTTATTGGTCTATCTAGTCAAATCTAAAAAATTAAAATAAAATAATAATACGATGCACCTGTCATTGGGATTTAACAGAAACACGCCAGTCCTCTTCGACAGACCGACTTGGTCGGCGAGATTTCGATCGCCGATAGAGTCGGTCTGTCGGCACCCTGCACCCTACCGGGCCTTTGGCAAAGGCCCGTGCTCCATCGTGCAGGGAGGGAGCAATCTTTTCCCGCTTAATGGGCCGTCTTCGGACAAGGACCCGTTTCCCTAGTGAAACTAGGGTTAAATCTTAAAAAAAAAATAATAATAATAAAAGTGATGAGATGTTTAATGGTTTATCGTGTCCATTTCCTAAAAAAAAAAAAGGTAAATGGAGGAAATTATTAAATGACTTACCTTGTTAAAAATGTTCAGTGATTTATCTTGCTCATTCACTAAAAAATAATTGGATGAAAATATTAAATGACATCTTGTTCATCATTAAAAAAAGTAGCGAGAGGTAAATGTTCAACGAGTAATCTAATTCATTCCCTACAAGAAACAAAGACAAGAAATGCTGATGATGAAAAACTTTCTCTTCCTTACGCAATCGCAGAGGTGCCACCGAACTTGGCTGAGGCATTCTCGCCACGCCCGAAGATCAATTTCGTCACCCCGGGTACTGACACGTTGCTTAAGGAAGGTCAGTCGCCCCAACACGCCCTCCTCCTCACCCCGGATCCTTATATCTAGGTTCGTCTCCCGTCACATGCTTCCTCCCTCGCCTAATGTATGCTAATTAGTCTGGTACCTGCAACCCCTACATTATACGAAAGATAATTCTCCTATTACCAGCCCCTTCCTACCTCTGATGAATTCTAAGTACCCTTTTACCTGACGAAAATTAAGTACCTAAGCTTTTCTTACATAACCCATTAGTAGCCACTCTAGCATCTCCCATTCTTCTCGCACATTGATTTCCACCTCCTTAGTCCTTACCTTAATCGGACTGCAGGAACCAGCACCTATTCCTCTTAGCTCAGGGTTCCACACCAATATTTGATAAGGCTTTCTTCGAGGATGTGGGTATTTATGTGTGTAGTCTTATGAGCGACAGTGCCAGATTGTCGTACTCAGCCTCTTATATTTACCGACTTCCAACCCCGAAACTGTCACCTGGACCCCCAAAACGAGATTCATTTATAATTATCGTTAAAATAGTTAATTCCTGATGTTTCTTGGTAATTGTTATACGTTAGAAACCGGTAAATACTATGCTCTGAGTACGATAATCTGGCAACGAGATTCATTTATAATTATCGTTAAAATAGTTAATTCCTGATGTTTCTTGGTAATTGTTATACGTTAGAAACCGGTAAATACTATGCTCTGAGTACGATAATCTGGCAACGGTGCTTATGAGCCTAGTGATTGTTTAACCCATCCGCTGCGATTGGCACGGATTTGGCCTTCACTGGTAGCCTGGTAACATATAGTCCCAGGTCTTTCTCCGTCTCTGTGGTGGATAGTGGAGTGTTTCCCATGTGGTATTGGTATGCTGGATATCCCTTCCCAAGATGCATGACTTTACATTTTTCTTCATTGAATTGTAGCAGCCACTTTTTGTTCCATTTCTGTAGCTTGGTGAGGTCTTCTAGTAGGAAATTCGCAGTCAAGGGGTTAAGGCTTTTTTTTTTTTTTTTTTTTTTTACAGCAAAGGAGACAGTTCAAGGGCACAAAAAAAGCAAACATTAATGAAAAAAAAAGCCCGCTACTCACTGCTCCTAAAAAGAATCCAAAGAGGTGGCCGAAAGATAGGTCAGTTTTGGGAGGAGAGGTGTCCTGATACCCTCCTCTTGAAAGAGTTTAAGTCGTAGGCAGGAGGAAATACAGATGAAGGAAGATTGTTCCAGAGTTTACCAGCGTGAGGGATGAAAGAGTGAAGATGCTGGTTAACTCTTGCATAAGGGGTTTGGACAGTATAGGGATGAGCATGAGTAGAAAGTCGAGTGCAGCGGGGCCGCGGGAGGGGGGGAGGCATGCAGTTAGCAAGTTCAGCAGAGCAGTCAGCGTGGAAATATCGATAGAAGATAGAAAGAGAGGCAACATTGCGGCGGAATTTAAGAGGTAGAAGACTATCAGTATGAGGAGAGCTGATGAGACGAAGCCTTAGCCTCCTCTGTCCAGAAGAGCTGTGTGGTGGAGCCCCCACACATGAGATGCATACTCCATACGAGGGCGGACAAGGCCCTGTATATGGACAGCAACTGTGCAGGGAGAAGAACTGGCGGAGACGGTACAAAACGCCCAGCCTCGAGGAAGCTGATTTAGTAAGAGATGAGATATGAAGTTTCCAGTTGAGATTTTGAGTTAAGGATAGACCGAGAATGTTTAGTGTTGAGGAAGGTGATAGCTGGGTGTTGTCAAAGAATATAGTTGTTTGGAAGATTGTGTCGAGTGGATAGGTGGAGAAACTGTGGTTTTGAGGCGTTGAAGGACACCAGGTTCTTCTTGCCCCAATCGGAAATAATAGTAAGGTCTGAGGCTAAGCGTTCTGCAGTTTCCAGCCTTGAGTCGTTAAGTTCCTGAAGGGTGGGTCTTCTATTAAAGAAGTTGAATAATGCAGAGTGGAATCATCGGCGTAGGAATGGATAGGACAGTTCGTTTTGGAAAGAAGATCATCAATGAACAACAGAAAAAGAGTGGGAGATAGGACAGAACCCTGTGGGACACCACTGTTAATAGATTTAGGAGAAGAACAGTGACCGTCTACCACGGCAGAAATAGAACGGTCAGAAAGGAAACTGGAGATAAAGGTACAGAGAAGGATAGAAACCGGAGGAGGGTAGTTTAGAAAGCAAAGATTTGTGCCAGACCCTATCAAAAGCTTTTGATATGTCCAGCGCAATAGCAAAATTTCACCGAAACGGCTAAGAGAGGATGACCAAGAGTCAGTTAAGAAGGCTAGGAGATCACCAGTAGAACGCCCCTTGCGGAACCCATACTGGCGATCAGATAGAAGGTCAGAAGTGGAAAGGTGCTTTTGAATCTTCCGGTTAAGGATTGATTCAAAAGCTTTAGATAGACAAAAAAGTAAACAATAGGACGGTAGTTTGAGGGATTGGAGCGGTCACCCTTCTTAGGTACCGGCTGTATGAAGGCATACTTCCAGCAAGAAGGAAAGGTAGATGTTGACAGGCAGAGGCGAAAGAGTTTGACCAGGCAGGGTGACAGCACGGAGGCACAGTTTTTAAGGACAATAGGAGGCACTCCATCAGGTCCATAAGCCTTCTGAGGATTGAGGCCAGAGGGCATAGAAACATCATTTTGAAGAATCTTTATAACAGGCATAAAGGAGTCAGAGGGGGGATGAGTAGGAGGAATATGCCCAGAATCGTCCAGAGTGGAGTTTTTAGAAAAAGTTTGAGAGAAGAGTTCAGCCTTAGAGATAGATGAGACGGCAGTGTTGCCGTCAGGACTGAGGAGTGGAGGGAAAGATGAAGAAGTGAAGTTGGAGGAGATGTTTTTGGCTAGATGCCAGAAGTCACGGGAAGAGTTAGAGAAAGCAAGGTTTTGACATTTTCTATTAATGAAAGAATTTTTGGTTAGTCGGAGAATAGATTTGGCACGATTTCGGGCAGAAATGTAAAGTTCATAATAATTAGCACCATGAATGTGAAAAAAAAGTCATGAGAGCCCGACTAGTCTCTTTTGAGGGCGCTGGAAACATTCGTTGTGAGGGCCGAAAACGTCAGAGAACACGAGAAATAAATCAAAGCAGCAGTAACACACCATATCTTAGGTTATAGTGAGGTATGGCAACACGAAAAAAGTTGGAAAGTTTCGCTTAGTCGGCGCAACATCTGTGGTCATATGCCGGAGAGAGACAGAAGGGGAAGGAATTATAGGAGAAGGGAACAGATCTCAGGAGAAGGGACACAACCCCCGATTAATGCCTGGTACCTATTCATTGCTGGGTGGACAGGGGCGTAGGGTATCGGAAAAGCCGCCCAAATTTTTCCACTCCGCCCGGGAATCGAACCCGGACTCTCTCGGTTGTGAGCAGAGTGTGCTAACCACTGCACCACGAAGCCCCCGTATGGCAACACGAGCAGACGGCTATCCTTTCACCTCACTGTTAATCACGCCCCCTGCAACCTAACCTCACCTGAGACCCGTTTTCCTTCTCTCTTTCATGGGAGCGGAGACTGGAAGGAAAAGCCGAACAACAACAGAAAAGAGCGATAAATAAATGCATACAAAAATTGGGACAGAGGAAGAACCCAACAAGAAAACAGAAGGAAGACATGCAAGGTTTAGGTCTTGGTCTGAGAATAGAAAAGGAAATGCCTGCAATGAGAGTACAGAAGATGGACCAAAAACAAAAACAAAAAAGAAAACAAATGAATGGTCTTGGCTTTTATCCGGGATCAATGAAAGAAAAACACTGATCTTGGTCTTGGCCTGGGAACAAACAACGAAACGCATGATCTTGGTCTTGGCCTGGGAACAAACAACGAAACGCATGATCTTGGTCCTGGCCTGGGAACAAACAACGAAACGCATGATCTTGGTCTTGGCCTGGGAACAAACAACGAAACGCATGATCTTGGTCTTGGCCTGGGAAGATAGAGTGTAAGGCCATTGGAAAGGAAAGTGTATCAATAAGCAGAAGAGAGGAACGAGAGGAGGAGAACCTAGGAAGTGGGTCATTGGAAAGGAAAGTGTATCAATAAGCAGAAGAGAGGAACGAGAGGAGGAGAACCTAGGAAGTGGGTCATTGGAAAGGAAAGTGTATCAATAACCAGAAGAGAGGGACAAGAGGAGGAGGACCTAGAAAGTGCAACAAAGCGATACAGATCCAAAGAAGAACAACAAAGACGAAAATAACACTCCAACAGAACGGCCCTCTTCCCAACAGCTCCGTAGCCTCACCTTCGGCACGTAGCAGTACAATGGAAAGGAAAATGTATCAATAACCAGAAGAGAGGAACAAGAGGAGGAGAACCTAGGATACAAAGCGATACAGGCCAAAAGAAGAACATTAAAGACGAAAATAACCCTCTAACAGAACCTCTCTCCCTTAACAGCTCCGTAGCCTCACCTTGGGCACGTAGCAGTACAAGACCTGGTTCCTGTCGTCCACGATGAGGTGGTCGAGAGCGCGCGAGTGCTTGGAGAGATTGTCCAGCGCGGCGCCCTCCGTCACGCCGCCGCCCGTCATCCGCCAACTGAGCTCAGGGCACGCCGCCTTCACGCTCTCCTGCCGCCACCGCATCTCCCTAGCCACGTCCGGGCCATCCATGTACGCCGCGGAGTCTGGGGGTGAGGAGGGGAGGCAGGTGAGAGAGGAAGGTAAATACAAGTGAGGGTGGGGAAGGGGAGCAAAGGAGGGGAAAAAGATATGAGGGGAAGGAAGGTGAGGAAGAGGAAAGGAAGATGAAGGTAAAATGGTATGGAATGGAAGGTAGATGAGGTGAAGGAAGGTGAAGGATATGAAAGGAGGGGAAAAAGATATGAGGGGAAGGAAGGTGAGGAAGAGGAAAGGAAGATGAAGGTAAAATGGTATGGAATGGAAGGTAGATGAGGTAAAGGAAGGTGTGGGATATGAAAGGAGGGGGAAGTGTATGAGGGAGAGGAAAGAAAGGTGTGTGAGGGAAGGAAAGGAAGGTGATGAAGGGAAGTGAAAGAAGGAAAAGAGAGGCGATGGGTGGGTGGGTCAGGGAGGGGAGAGGAAAAAAAAGGAAGGGGAGAGAGAGGTAAAAAGAGAGTGAGAAAAGGGAGGTGAAGGTGGGTGTGGGGGCAAAGGGGAGGTAGGTGAGGGAGGGAATAGGTGGGTAACGGAAGGAGGGGTGGGGGGAGGAAGGGCAAGGTGAAGGACAGGTTAATGGGGGTTAATGGGAGACATGGTGGATGGAAATTAGATGCATAAAGGAGGAGGAGGAGGAGGAGGAGGAGGAGGAGGAGGAGGAGGAGGAGGAGGAGGAGGAGGAGGAGGTGGTGGTGGTGCTGGTATATGAGGAAGAGGAGTAACAACATAGAGCAAAAATAAAATAAGAAGAATAAAAGGAGGAAGAGGAAGAGAAAGAAAAGGAAAACGAGTAGAGAAAAGGTAAAAAAAAAATAAAGCAGAAAAAAATGGAGATAAGTCAAAATGGAACAACGAAACAAAGAAGAGGAAGAAGAAAGACAAAAAAAAAGTAAAGAAAACAAATATGCAATCCCCAGAAAAAAAAAGATTCAAAGAGGAAAGTCGAAACAAAACAAAGAAAACAAAATGATAAAGAAAAAAAAATATAACAAAACAAATCACATACCCGAGGAAAAACCAAACAAAAGAAAATGAAAAACACAAGAAATCAAAACAAAACAATCAAAAACCTTCCCCCATCCACCTCTCTTTTTGGCCACTCCTTTGACCTCTATTCAGGAGCAGTAAGTAGCGGGCTTTTTTTTTAATATTTTTCTTTACGCCCTTGAACTGTATAAAAAAAAACCATCACCCCTTTAAATACACACCTGCGTAGGGCACCGGCGCGTAAGGTAGAGGTGACCGCTCCGCCGCGTCGAGGGAACCGCCGTTGGGGGTGAGCCAGCGGACGGACGCCAGGCAGGTGAACACGCACAAGCCGGTCAGGCCCCACACCACCGCGCGCAGCCGGCACCCCATGCTTCGCGGCTCCCTGCAGGATGGAAGGGAAGGGTGATATGGAGAGCGACTTGCTTTACTGGACTAACTGAAACTGGTGTCTTGAAAATTAATTAAATGAACCGGTGAATGAATGAATGAGGTGTGAATGAATGAATGGAGAGATGGATTAAGGAGTGAATAACTGAAAAAGAATGCTGAGAAAATTAGTAAAAAGAGAAAGAAATGAACAGATGAATGAGTGAATGAAAATACGAATGAACAAGTGAATAAATGGATGAATAAGTAGAGGCACCAATGAATGAATGAATGAGTGAATTAAAAATAATTAAGGAGTGAATACCTGAAATAAAAATTAATAGGTGAGTAAAAAGATAGAAAAGACCAGATGAATGAGTGAATGAAAATATGAATGAACAAGTGAATAAATGGATGAATAAATAGCTGCACCAATGAAGGAATGAATGAGTGAAAAAACAATTAAGGAGTGAATAACTGAAAAAAAATATATATAATAATAAGAACATAAGAACGTAAGGAGTCTGCAAGAGGCCGGTTGGCCTATACAAGGCAGCTCCTGTACACTCAACCCCACCTTACCTCACCATCCATGGCTTTATCTAACCTCTTCTTGAATGTATCTACGGTATTGGCACCCACAACATGGCTCCCAAGCCTGTTCCATTCGTCCACCACTCTATTGGTGATTCTTGCCTATGTCTTTGTTGAATCTGAATTTGTCTAACTTAAAACCATTGACACGCGTCCTACCTGGCTCTTTAACTATCAAAATCTTGTTGACATCCCTTTTATTAAAGCCCTTCATCCACTTATAAACTTCGATCAAGTCTCCGGATAAGTGAGTAAAAAGAAAGAAAAGACCAGATGATTGAGTGAATGAACAAGTGAATAAATGGATGAGTAAGTAGATACACAAAATGAATTAGTGACATAAAAAGAGATGGATGAACGAACCAAAAAAATAAAGAAGAAAAAAACATTGAATGCAGAACGGATGGGTACAGAAGTGAAGAAGCTTAAGGTGCTGGGACGCTCTGCACGGGGATAGAGAAAAGAAGTGACGTCAAGCGTGATAATAGGTTGGCGTGGGTAATGAATGCAAATGGGGAAGGGAAGAGGAAGGGGCGCATGTAAGAAGAAGATGGAGTGGTGATGGGAGGATGAGGAAGAAAGAGGAAGAGGAGGCAAGGATGAGGGAGGAGGAGGAGGAGGAGCTGGTAAAACGGAGAAAAGATGATGATGGGAGAATGAAGAAGGGAAGAAGTGAATGTAAGAAGATGGGGTGGTAATGGGAGGATGAGGAAGGGAGAGGACGAGGAGGCAAGAATGAAGGAGGAGGAAGAGGGACTGGTAGAACGGAGAAAAGATGATGATGGGAGAATGAAGAAGGGAAGATGTGAATGTAAGAAGAAGATGGGATGATGATGGGAGGATGAGGAAGGGAGGGGAAGAGGAGGCAAGAATGAGGGAGGAGGAAGAGGAGCTGGTAAAACGGAGAGAGGGTGATGATGATGCGAGGATGAAGAAGGGAAGAGGTTAATGTAAGAAGAAGATGGGAGGATGAGGAAGAAAGAGGAAGAAGAAGCACATACGAATGGATGATGCAAGAATGAGGGAAAAGGAGGAGGAGCAAGAATAACGAAGAACAGACGATGATGGGAGAATGAAGAAGGGAGGAGGTGGATGTAAGAAGATGATGGGGTGGTGATGGGAGGTTGGGTGAGGTTAAGCTAGTGTCGTGAAGAGGCATGAGGCTGAGAGAAGAAGAGGGGGTGGAAGGTAAGTGAGTTGATGGGATGGGATAAGAGGTAAACGAAGGCGAGAAGTAGAGAGATAGATAGAGAGATAGATAGAGAGATAGATAGAGATAGATAGATAGATAGATAGATAATGAAGAAAAAGAATAAGTGTAAGGGAAATGGGTTGGCTGGAATAGGGCTGGAAAAAAAAACTTACTTATTTAACGAAAGGGAGAAGTAGATAGATATAAATATACGGTAGAGATAAAGATAGATAGATAGAGAGAGAGAGAGAGAGAGAGAGAGAGAGAGAGAGAGAGAGAGAGAGAGAGACACTCCTACCTCGTAAAATCTGTTCTTTGCACACGACTGTCATTAAAAAAATACACTTCTTGAAACGTCTCTCTCTCTCTCTCTCTCTCTCTCTCTCTCTAGCCTATTAACATTTTTCTTTTAATTTTTCTAGCAACCTCAAACGCTTTCACAAACAGCCTAATATTCTTCTGTTAACTTAATATGTAAACTGGTGAGCAACTTGAGATCTTACTAAAATAAATACAACTCTCTTTAGTAACCATGTAAGCTCACCAAACAGTCTCCTTGCCTTCAACCTACTAACATTTTTTCTTCTAATTTTTCTAACAACCTCAAACACTTTCACAAACAGCCTAATATTCTTCTCTTAACTTAATATGTGAACTGGTAAGCAACTTGGGATCTTACTAAAATAAATACAACTCTCTTTAGTAACCATGTAAGCTCACCAAACAGTCTCCTTGCCTCTAGCCTACTAATACTTTTTCTCCTCAGATTTTATACCGTCTTCCAACTCTCACTACCTGCCTTACCTGTCCTGTATTGAATGTGAAAGTCTCGGCACACTTTACTGAGCTTTTCTTTGCATGCCCGTCTTCCTCTGTTTTCTCATTCCTTGCTCGCCTCCAGACCTACCAAAATCAGCTACAAACCCTTCCTTGTTGAATATAAAAGTATGAATTCTCAGAAGCTTCCAACAACTAATTCCGAAAGTAAAAAAAGGGATTAATCGGGTTCTAACGAGTGTTTTTTTTAACTTTCATGGTACCAGAGGAATGGCCAAGCTACTTTCTCAGACGCTCCATCTCTCGCATCAACTAACTCCAACAGCCAAATAAGGGATTAATCGGTTCTAATGAGTTTTTTTTCACCTTCATGGTACCAGAGGAATGACAAAACTACTTTCTCAAACGCTCCATCTCTCGCATCAACTAACTCCAACAGCCAAATAAGGGATTAATCGGTTCTAATGAGTTTTTTTTCATCTTCATGGTACCAGAGGAATGGTCAAACTACTTTCTCAGACGCTCCATCTCTCGCATCAACTAACTCAGACAGCCAAATAAGGGATTAATCGGTTCTAATGAGGTTTTTTTCATCTTCATGGTACCAGAGGAATGACCAAACTACTTTCTCAAACGCTTCATCTCTCGCATCAACTAACTCCAACAGCCAAATAAGGGAATAATCGATTCTAATGAGTTTTTTTCACCTTCATGGTACCAGAGGAATGACCAAACTACTTCCAGGGTCCAGAAACTACCCATGGAAAAGTTCAGAACTCCTACGAAAGCTTTGTCAAATGTGTGTGTGTGCTTGGACGCCGCAATGCTTTAAGACTGCCAGCTGTAGAGTGTGCACCCAACTTTACCTTTACCGCTGTTTTATTTTTCCTCGTATGACTCATGTGTAACCAAATCAGCTGCGTAGCCTACCTTGTTGAATATATAAGCACTGGAGCAATCTGCCTACACCCCTAACGCATTTTTCTCTCACTCTGACTACTTTTTAGAAACTTGCAAACAAACCACGTAACTTCTTTTTCTTTCATTTTCCAAGGGCTCTTTTTTAAAACTTACAAACAAACCACGTAACTTCTTTTTCTTTCATTTTCCAGGGGCTCTTTTTTAAAACTTGCAAACAAACCACGTAACTTCTTTTTCTTTCATTTTCCAGGGGCTCTTTTTTAAAACTTGCAAACAAACCACGTAACTTCTTTTTTCTTTCATTTTCCAAGGGCTCTTTTTTAAAACTTACAAACAAACCACGTAACTTCTTTTTCTTTCATTTTCCAGGGGCACTTTTTTAAAACTTACAAACAAACCACGTAACTTCTTTTTCTTTCATTTTCCAGGGGCTCTTGTTTAAAAATTGCAAACAAACCACGTAACTTCTTTTCTTACATTTTCCAAGGGCTCTTTTTTAAAACTTACAAACAAACCACGTAACTTCTTTTTCTTTCATTTTCCAGGGGCACTTTTTTAAAACTTACAAACAAACCACGTAACTTCTTTTTCTTTCATTTTCCAGGGGCTCTTTTTTAAAACTTGCAAACAAACCACGTAACTTCTTTTTTCTTTCATTTTCCAAGGGCTCTTTTTTAAAACTTACAAACAAACCACGTAACTTCTTTTTTCTTTCATTTTCCAGGGGCTTTTTTTAAAACTTACAAACAAACCACGTAACTTCTTTTTTCTTTCATTTTCCAGGGGCTTTTTTTAAAACTTACAAACAAACCACGTAACTTCTTTTTTCTTTCACTTTCCAGGGGCTTTTTTTAAAACTTACAAACAAACCACGTAAGTTCATTTTCTTTCATTTTCCAGGGGCTCTTTTTTAAAACTTACAAACAAACCACGTAACTTCTTTTTTCTTTCACTTTCCAGGGGCACTTTTTTAAAACTTACAAACAAACCACGTAACTTCTTTTTTCTTTCATTTTCCAGGGGCTTTTTTTAAAACTTACAAACAAACCACGTAACTTCTTTTTTCTTTCATTTTCCAGGGGCTCTTTTTTAAAACTTACAAACAAACCACGTAACTTCTTTTTTCTTTCACTTTCCAGGGGCACTTTTTTAAAACTTACAAACAAACCACGTAACTTCTTTTTTCTTTCATTTTCCAAGGGCTCTTTTTTAAAACTTACAAACAAACCACGTAACTTCTTTTTTCTTTCATTTTCCAAGGGCTCTTTTTTAAAACTTACAAACAAACCACGTAACTTCTTTTTTCTTTCATTTTCCAAGGGCTCTTTTTTAAAACTTACAAACAAACCACGTAAGTTCATTTTCTTTCATTTTCCAGGGGCTCTTTTTTAAAACTTACAAACAAACCACGTAAGTTCATTTTCTTTCATTTTCCAGGGGCTCTTTTTTAAAACTTACAAACAAACCACGTAACTTCTTTTTTCTTTCACTTTCCAGGGGCACTTTTTTAAAACTTACAAACAAACCACGTAACTTCTTTTTTCTTTCACTTTCCAGGGGCACTTTTTTAAAACTTACAAACAAACCACGTAACTTCTTTTTTCTTTCACTTTCCAGGGGCTCTTTTTTAAAACTTACAAACAAACCACGTAACTTCTTTTTTCTTTCACTTTCCAGGGGCTCTTTTTTAAAACTTACAAACAAACCACGTAACTTCTTTTTTCTTTCACTTTCCAGGGGCTCTTTTTTAAAACTTACAAACAAACCACGTAACTTCTTTTTTCTTTCACTTTCCAGGGGCACTTTTTTAAAACTTACAAACAAACCACGTAACTTCTTTTTTCTTTCACTTTCCAGGGGCACTTTTTTAAAACTTACAAACAAACCACGTAACTTCTTTTTTCTTTCACTTTCCAGGGGCACTTTTTTAAAACTTACAAACAAACCACGTAACTTCTTTTTTCTTTCACTTTCCAGGGGCACTTTTTTAAAACTTACAAACAAACCACGTAAGTTCATTTTCTTTCATTTTCCAGCGGGTTTTTATAATACTTGCCAACAAACGACGTAACATCTTTAATCTGAACTCCGTAACAATAAGAAGCTTGCCTTTACTAGTTTTTTTTTCATTTTTCTAACCACCTTTTTATAATTGCAAGTAAACGATGAATCTGCGTTTCTAACATTAAGAACTACGAAATCTTCAATGAATGTGTAATCTCTGGAATAACCTTCCTAGTGTCATTTTTTCTACCTTCCTGTGATTTCAACACTTCCCAAGTAACTACCTAACCTTTGCATGTAAGGCCCGAATTCTCAGACGATTTCGGCTCTCAAAACTATTTCCAAATAAATACATAAATAAATAAAACTACACATGGCAATACCCACAACCGCTACGCAAGCCTTATCAGATGTGTGTGTGTGTGTGTGTGTGTGTGTGTGTGTGTGTGTGTGTGTGTGTGTGTGTGTGTGTGTGTGTGTGTGTGTGTGTGTGTGTGTGTGTGTGTGTGTGTGTGTGTGTGTGTGTGTGTGTGTGTGTGTGTGTCCAAGCCCCGAAATATTTGAGGATACGGGTCTCAGGTAAGGACAGGTGTTGGTGCCCTATAATCAGTCCATAAGGTAATGACAAGGCGTGGAATGATAGAAATTAAACTAGGCTAAAAAAAAAACTACCCATGGCAATACCCACAAACCCTACGAGACCCTTATCAAATGTGGGTGTTTAGGCCCCAAACTGTATGAGAATATGTGCCGGTTTTTAGTGTTTTTTTTATAACTAGGCTCAAAAAACTGCCCACCATGGAAATAATATAACACAACCTCTACGACAGCCTCATCAAGTGTGGGTGTTTAGGCCCCAAAATGTATAAGAATATGTGCCGGTTTTTAGTGTTTTTTTTTATAACTAGGCTCAAAAAACTGCCCACCATGGAAATAATATAATAACGCAACCTCTACGAAAGCCTTATCAAGTGTGGGTGTTTAGGCCTCAAATTGTATTAGAATATGTGCCGGGTTCTAGTTTTCTTTTTTTTAACAAGGCTCATAAAACTACCCACCATGGAAATAACATAATAACACAACCTCTACGAAAGCCTTATCAAGTGTGGGTGTTTAGGCCTCAAATTGTATTAGAATATGTGCCGGGTTCTAGTGATTTTTTTAACAAGGCTCATAAAACTACCCACCATGGAAATAACATAATAACACAACCTCTACGAAAGCCTTATCAAGTGTGGGTGTTTAGGCCTCAAATTGTATTAGAATATGTGCCGGGTTCTAGTTTTCTTTTTTTTTAACTAGGCTCATAAAACTACCCACCATGGAAATAACATAATAACGCAACCTCTACGAAAGCCTCATCAAATCTAGGTGTTAAGTCTTGAAATGTATGAGAATGTGCCGCAAGGGAGGTTAACTGGTTCTCGTGATTTTTTTTTTTAACTAGGCTCATAAAACTGCCCACCATGGAAATAACATAATAACACAACCTCTACGAAAGCCTTATCAAGTGTGGGTGTGAGGGCCCGAAGTGTTGGGAATATGAGCCAAAAGGGATATTAGTCGGGTTAGTTGGGTTCTCGTGAGTGTATTTTTTTTAAGTAAGCTCATAAAACTACCCACCATTGAAATAACACAACGCAACCTCTACGAAAGCCTCATCAACTGTGTGTGTGAGGGCCCGAGGTGTAGGGAATATGAGCCACAAGGAATATTAGTCGGGTTCTCGTGAGTTTTTGTTTAAGTAAGCTCATAAAACTACCCACCATTGAAATAACATAACGCAACCTCTACGAAAGTCTCATCAAATGTGGGTGTGAGGTCCCCGAGGTGTTGGCAATATGGGTCTTGGACACGAGAGAACTTCTTTGCCTGTATCTATTTCTGTTTTATTCCGCCTTCGTCCGGGTGTATCTTCTTTGCCTATTCAGGAGGGGACCGTGAAGGCACCTCAGGAAGAACAATCACCCGGCTGTCCTTGAGTCACCATGATGAATACCTTTGAGGAGTAAAAGGCAGTGCTACTTTTTTTTCCTTCCTTTAGCATTTTCACTTCTTCCTTTTGTTACATTTCTATTCCTTCTATTCCCTCAAAGAGTATGCTAGACAGTGCTGCTTCTTAATCTTCTAACAATTTTTCACTCCCATTATTTCTTTTATTATTCATGTTATGCCTACAATTACATTTTTATTCCTTTTATTCCTTTACGTCAAGCCTTTTCTGAGATTAACTAATGGGGAACATACGCCCGGGTGCGCATCGCTTCACTCACTCTCTGCCCGTACTATCGGCGGTCCTACCGAGCCTGAGCGCAGCTACCCTGTCCATCCCAAGTCCCTCCCGGCAGGATCGGCTGACTTGCCCAAGCCATGAGTTACGTGGGCGTCCCCTTGGTCTCCTCCACTCAGGGTTGTCTCGTACAAACAACCCTGTCAGCAGGATCGACGTTCGGGAGGCGCGCCACGTGCGAGTTGGCGTTCACGGACTAACCTGGTAACACGCCCCGATTCAGTTTCATGTTGTACTCGCTGGTTCGACACGAAGTCGTTCAAGCGATACCCCGTGATCCTGCGAAGGCAGACACGCCTCTCCAAGTCACTATTCAGTATCCATGTCTCACAGCTACAGTAAGACAAGGAGCACAAGGGACTTAATATCAGGGGTGTGGAGTCGGAGTCGGAGTCGGAGTCGAGGAGTCGAGGAGTCGGCTACTTTTGGCCGGAGTCGGAGTCGGAGTCGGAGTCGGAATTGGAGTCGGAGTCGGAGTCGGAATTGGAGTCAGAGTCGGAGTCGGAGTCGGAGTCGGAGTCGGTAAAAATATGAGCGACTCCGACTCCTTTACGTGCTAATTTTTTTAGTAAAGATTTCACTTCATGGAGATTCTTACAAATTGGGAGAAATTGACGTTTTGGAAGATATGTCCAATCAAACAGTCTGCGGGAATATTGGTATTTTTAATATTTTTTCATGCTTTTTATTTTGTATTTTCTTGAGGATATACCTTAAGGAAGGAGGGCGGTACATGCCGCAACAACCACCCTGACAACAGATAGTACAGGTATCCCTTTTGCCATATTTTATGGTGTTTTGCATGAGCTAATGTGTATATTTAATTCTATCATGGAGGATAATTGCTAAGTGATATCCAAGGATGGTAAAAAAAAAAAATATATATATATATATATATATATATATATATATATATATATATATATATATATATATATATCATACTGTAAAAAAAAAAAAAAACCTTCAATTCTATCATGGAGGATCATTGCTAAGTGATATCCAAGGATGGTAAAAAAAAAAAAAAAATATAATATATATATATATATATATATATATATATATATATATATATATATATATATATATATATATATATATCAAAAAATAAAAATAAACGGAGTCGGAGTCAGAGTCAGGTCGCAACCTTCAAATTTCCTGGAGTCGGAGTCAGGTCAGGTCGCAACCTTCAATTCTATCATGGAGGATAATTGCTAAGTGATATCCATATATATATATATATATATATATATATATATATATATATATATATATATATATATATATCATACTAAAAAAAACAGAGTCGGAGTCGGAGTCAGGTCGCAACCTTCAAATTTCCTGGAGTCAGTCGGAGTCAGGTCGCAACATTTAAATTTACTGGAGTCGGAGTCGGAGTCGGAGTCGCAACATTTAAATTTACTGGAGTCGGAGTCGGAGTCGGAGTCGCAACATTTAAATTTACTGGAGTCGGAGTCGGAGTCGGAGTCGGAGTTTTGAAAATCCGACTCCACACCCCTGCTTAATATTCGAATCTTTGTCCGCCTGCATAGTTATCGACAAGGCCACAAACTCTTGTTAAGCGAGTCCATAACACCGCGGGCCAGGCCAATCCGTCGAGTGACTTCCTGGCGAGACGTACCATTGTTATGCACTACGCTGCCAAGGTATGTGAAGCTTTGGGTGACCTCGACATCCTCACCACAGGCATGAACAGAGGGAGCAAGTGAAAAAAAAAAAAAATCCTTATATGTAAAAGCAAAATTCAGTTTTTTTTTTCTACTTACTTCCCGTCAGACATCTTGAAGTGTGAGAGGTTTTTTTTTTCTGTGATGCTTCTTAATTCAAGGTTACGGTGCTTCAAAGCGCGCCTCGCCTCCCAGTGTTGTTGTTGTTGCTGTTGTTGTAGTTGTTGTTCTTTTCGGTGCGCTTCCGTTGTTTTTTTCCAAGGCGAGTGATTTTTATTTACTCACTTTTCTTTTTTACTGCATGGAGAAGTTCTATTGTTGTTGTTTTCGGTACGTTTCAGTTTGTTTTGTTTTTTCCTTCTTTTTCTACTGCATGGAAAAGTTCTGTCAGATTCGAACGGTTCAAGTGTGTTATTTCTACTGCATTATATGGGAGTTACCTCATTACTTCACCTCACCACGGACGCTTCACACCTCTTCAGGATCCTAAAAACAAAGGTAAGAACTGCATTATCTTTTCCCTCTTACGAACTTTCCTGTCTTTTTCCTCTTTCTTTTTCTCTTCCTCCCTCTCTCTCTCCTTCCTTTACTTTCCTATCCTATCTTTTTTCTTTCTTTTTCTCTTCCTTTCTCTCCTTCCTTTATTTTCCTATCTGTCTTTTCTTTCCTAATGCCTTCTATCCCTCTTTTTCCTCCTTTACTCTCTCTCTCTCTCTCTCTCTCTCTCTCTCTCTCTCTCTCTCTCTCTCTCTCTCTCTCTCTCTCTCTCTCTCTCTCTCTCTCTCTCTCTCTCTTCTTCCTTTACTTTCCTACTACTCTTTCCTTTGCATTGTTTTTTTTTTTCTATTTTCTTCTTCCTTCCTTTACTATATGTCTTCTTCTGTAATTACTCTTCTTCTTCACTCTCTTCTTCTATTCCTTCCTTTACTTTGTTTTCTTGTCCGTTTCCTCCTTTTTATCCACTATCTTCCTTCCTTTCTTCTATGTTTTCTTGTTTATTTGGCTCTTTTTCACTTTATTCTCCTTTTTTTACTTTATTCTTTCTTCTGTTCCTTTGCCTCCTTTTCTCTACTCCTTTCGTTTATTCCTTCCTTTGCTTTGTTTTCTCCTTCTCCTTTGTTCCTTTTCCTCCACTTCATTCATTTATTTCTATTTTCTTCTCTTCCTTTGTCCCTTTTCTCCACTTCCTTCATTTATTCCTGTTTTCTTATGTTCCTTTGTTTCTTCTTCACTTCCGCCTTTCCTCGTACGTTCACGCAGAAACTCAACTCAAATCGCTCCTGCTTCTTACCGTTACAGTCACCGTTGGTCAGCTTCGAGGCACCGCTCCACTGTTACCGCAGAGCTCCGCAAGGGCGTCAACAAGTACGATGTTAGTCTCAATAATAATCCTCGATGCACTTATTCACAAACGACGTAGCGGGTGAGTGAGTCGTGATTGCTTTCATGAATAGCCCACTGATGTCCTTTTAATAAACTTGGCATCAACGTAGTCACTTGGTCATGTTTAGGGTCGTACTAATCTCAGTATCTTTCCTTTTTATGGTGTCACAAATATCCATTGTTTAATTTTTCATTTGTCTGATATTTTCTTTATGGTATTACAATTTAATATCCACCGATTGCTTCCAACTCACTGAACATTTAACACAATTTACCTTCATGTCTCAAACACTAATTAATAGCCGTGATCAGTTATGTTACGAATTCTCTCAATATCAGTCTGAAGAACTACACAACACTGGTCATTCGCTGAGTGGTTGATCTCAGACTTCTTGTACCTCACACAATTTATACATTTCTTTTCAGTTGTGGTGCAATCATTTGACTTATGATCACCAGCACATTGTAACATTGTGGGGAATCTCCTTTGTTCTTGGCAGTACAGTTGGCCTCAAGATGGCCGTATCTTTGACAGTGGTAGCATATAATTGCATGGTATCTATCTCTCAAGGTATACACTCTTCATTCTAGTTTTATCTTATCATGATGCTTGTGAATCAACTCTAACAGTTGGATTACATTTCAAAATATAGAGCATTGTGCCACCAGCAGCAATTTTCCCCTCAACTCCAGGAATCGAGTGTAGGAAATCATTCCTGTTTAACAGTGTCTCAATTATCTTATCCCCGGTCTCCTCCTTAAGCATCTTGCAGATCATGATCTTTGGCCTTAATTTTCCCACACTTTTTGTGCTAACTTGCTCTACATTTTCCAATTTCTGAGTTCTTCATTCCTTATATTCTCATCATAAAATTCATAACAATGTTACCTCCATTCGTGAATCTTGAATCAGTAATCTGAATGCCTTGTAATGCCTGGGAAACTTCGTTTTTCATCTCAGTAGCCTATTTATGTTGATCAGAGGCCTGACAAGATGCTTCTTCTTCCTGCGCTTGGCTAGGTCAGCCCAACTTACACCAGCCGACCCGGTTTGCTCAGCGCGTCCCACCAGCCACCTCACTCAACTCCTCCCTCATACTGGATACCAGAGATTCAACCTCATCTTTAACCACAGACATTTCTTTAGATAATTCTTGCTTGAATTCATCCAAATTTTCGACAATGATGGCAGCGAAAGACGGTTTATGAAGATATGGAGTGCAAATCCAATTTATTTTAGGTGTATTGTCCTGCTTGACTCCAGTCAAATTAGCACATTTCATATGACACCACCTCGAACACAAACAGCATGCAATCCACTTCTCGCCTATAAAACCTTCACAGACGCAGCACAAGTCTCTCAGGCTCCTGGTCCGGCACGCCATTGTCGACTCAGTGGTTCCGAGGAGCTCATGCACACACGTCCAATCTCTACCCCTCTCACTCCTCTTTCTTCTTCCTTCCTTCCTTCACTGATTCCCGTCCTTCAATCCTTTGCCCCTTGTTTGCTTGTCACTCATTCAATCTTCCTTCCCCTTTCACTGAGCTTCGTTGCTTAACTCTTTTATTATTCTTTTGTTTGCTCTTTCACCGCCTCGCTTCTTGTTCTTCCATTCTTTTCCTGCCTCCCTGCCTTCCTCCTCTACGTTCTTGCACACTGGCTCAACTATCTTATGTTACTCCTTCTTCTTCTTCTTCCTTTATTTCCTTCACTTGTTTCTTCCTTCATTCCTTCTTTCTTCCTGTATCACTTTTTTTCCTCCTTTCCTCCTCCTCTGACTGGCTGAACTATCTTATGTTACTCCTCCTTTTTCTTCTTTCTTTATTTCTTCTTTCACTCCTCTGTTTCCTTTATCTCTTTCTTCTTCGTTACTTTCTTTAGTCCTTTGTTGCTCTCTGTCTATCGCTTCCTTTTTCCTTTTTCTTCTTCCTTCTCGGACACTCACTTCCCTTAGTTATCTCCTTCGTCTTCCTTCACTTCTTCGTTCCTTCCTTCGCACCTTCGTTTCTCCCTTTCTTTCACTTTTTTCTTTCCTCCTTCTTTCCTGTTCCACATTTAACCTAGCCTAACCTAACCTAACCCAACTTAACCTAACTTAACCTAACCTAACCTAACCCAACTTAACCTAACCTAACCTAATATAACCTAACCTAACCTAACCCAACTTAACCTAACTTAACCTAACCTAACCTAACCCAACTTAACCTAACTTAACCTAACCTAACCTAACCCAACTTAACCTAACCTAACCTAACCTAACCTAACTTAACCTAACCTAACCTAATATAACCTAACCTAACCTAACCTAACCTAACCTAATTATGAGTCTCCTTCCTTTTCCTTTACTTCTTCCTTCTCCTATTCTTAACTTCCTTCACTCATTCATTTCTCCCTTTCTTTCACTCCTTCCTTCCCTCCTTCTTTTCTGTTCCACGTCTAACCTAACCTAACCAAACCTAACCTTACGTCTCTCCTTCCTTTTCCTTTACTTCTTCTTTCTCCTATTGTTAACTTCCTTCATTCATTCGTTTCTCCCTTCCTTTCACTCCTTCCTTCCCTCCTTACATCTCTCCTTCTCCTTCCTTTACTTCTATCACAATTTCTCACCTCCCTCTTCCTTCACTCTTCTCCCTTCCTCTTCCACATATTCTAACAGACACCCTAAACTCCCTTTCGTCTACCCTTCTTCTCCCTTCTTCACTTCTTCTTTCACTTTGCATTTGCCTACGCTTATTCGTTTCGACCTATCTCTCCATTCCTATATTTATCACATCTTCCCTACTTCCTTTCTTTCTTATTTTCTCTTCAACTTTCACGCACAGACGGAACTCCTTTCTACTATTCCTCCTTTTCTTTACTTCTTCTTCCTTCACTTTTTTTCATATTTTCCTTCACACCTAAGTTTCTATCTCTCATTCCCTTTCTTCTTCCTTCTTTCCTCTTCCAATTTCACTTCCTTTATCTCTCCTTCTTTTACCATTTCTTCCTTCACACCTCCGTTCCTATTCCTTACTTCCCACTCCTTCTCTCCTTCCTTCTTTCCTCTTCCCATTTCACTTCCTTTATCTCTCTCCTTCTTTTACCATTTCTTCCTTCACACATCCGTTTCTATCTCTCATTCCCTCTCTTCTTCCTTCATTCCTTTATATCTCTCTCCTTCTATGCTATCTCTTCCTTTTCTTCCTCCACACCGTTTATCACTTCTCCCTCCCTCCCTCCCTCCTCCCTCCTTTCCTCTCCCACCTTCACGCACAGACTGAACTCTTTTGTATTTTTCCTCCTTCCTACACTCCCTCCTTTCCCTCCTCCCACCGTTTTCTCTTCTCTCTCACTCCCTCCCTCCTTCCTTCCCTCACCACGTCCCAGCACAGACTGATCTTCGTTGCGTAACTCTCTCTCTCCCGACCCACTGCTGCTGATGGTGGTGGTGGTGGTGCAGGTGAGGGGGGGGACAGGTAAGGAAGGGCAGGTAAGAATAGGGGGGGCAGGGGAGTGTGGTGAGTTTGATCTGCATGTAAGGCATTAGCTTGTTGTTGTGTTGTGGTGTGTTTGTGTGTGTGTGTGTGTGTGTGTGTGTGTGTGTGTGTGTGTGTGTGTGTGTGTTTGGAGAGAGAGAGAGAGAGAGAGAGAGAGAGAGAGAGAGAGAGAGAGAGAGATATGAACTGACTGGTAATTGCACGATTTTTTAGGTTCATAAAGTTTTTTTAGTATTCTCTCTCTGTCTGTCTGTCTGTCTGTCTGTCTGTCTGTCTGCTCTCTCTCTCTCTCTCTCTCTCTCTCTCTCTGATGATGAGTTACATGACAACAGCATATACGATTTTTTTTAGTTCTCTCTCTCTCTCTCTCTCTCTCTCTCTCTCTCTCTCTCTCTCTCTCTCTCTCTCTCTCTCTCTCTCTCTCTCTCTCTCTAAGGATGAGTTCAGTGACTATTGCATAACTTTTTTTCAAGGATCTTAAAGGCATTCTCTCTCTCTCTCTCTCTCTCTCTCTCTCTCTCTCTCTCTCTCTCTCTCTCTCTCTCTCTCTCTCTCTCTCTCTCTCTCTCTCTCTCTCTCTCTCTCTCTCTCCGTTCCCTCCCCCTCACGTAAACACATGGTCAAGGTCCCCAAATAAGTACCCCCCTCCCCTCCCCTCCCCTTCTTCCCCATCCCCTCCCCTTCCCCTTCCTCCCCTTCCTTTCTTCTCCCCCACGCTAATAAACACGAACCCTCCACTGGGCCATCCGGGTTAAGGAGGAGTGGGGAGGAGGTGGCCTGGGGGATTGAGGAAGCGGTGGGGAGTTAGGGGATGGGGAGGAATGGGTGGGTGGTGAAGGGTGTTGAGGATTAATGATGATGATAATGATGATGATGATGATGATGGTAGAGATGGGAGGAAGGCGTGAGGTTGGGGGAGGAAGAGTGAGGATTTGGGAAGGACTGTGAGTGAGGGAGTGGGGAGGATGAGGAATGGGGAAGGAAGATTAAAGGATTGGGGAGGGTAAAGAGTGGGGAAGGAAGGAAGAGTGTGGGTTGGGGTAAGGCTGGGGAAGACGTGGGGAGGAATGATGGGGAAGATGGGGATTGGGGAAGAAAGATTAAAGGATTGGGTAGGGTAATGAGGGGGTGGGGGAGGAAGACTGTGGGTTTTGGAGGGGTTGGGAAAGACATAGGGAGGAAAGGAGTGTTGGGGAAGATGGGGATTGAGGAAGAAAGATTAAAGGATTGGGGAGGATATAGAGCAGGTGGGAAAGACTGTGGGTAGGGGAAGGGCCTGAGGAGTTAGGGTGTGGGGAGGAAACGAGTCTTGGGGAAGATGGGGATTGGGGAAAGAAGAATAGGGATTGGGGAGGATATAGAGGGGGTGGGGATGGAAGACTGTGGGTTTTTGAGGGGTTGGGGAAAACGTGGGGAGGAGAGGAATGTTGGGGAAGATGGGGATTGGGGAAGAAAGATTAGAGATTGGGGAGGGTAAAGAGGTGGGGAAGGGGGGAAGTTAGGGCAAGCGGAGGAGGAAAAGTATTGGGGAAGTTGGGGAGTGAGGAAGGAAGATTAAGGTTGGAGGAGGATAAAGAGGGGGTGGGGAAGGAATGGGGAAGGGGAGAGGAAGTGGGGGAGAAAAAGACGATTGACGGAGTGGGGAGTTGGGAGGTAATGTTAGAAATTGGGGAGAGGGAAAGGGGAGTGGGGAAGGCTGGTAGGTGGTTGGGGAAAAAGTGGGGAAGAAAGGGGGAGGGAGGGAAGATTAGGGCATTGTGTATGGGTGGGAAGAGGGGATGGATGGGGACTTAATGAGGGTTTGGAAGGGAAGGGGAAGGGTGGGGAGGGGGAGGTGCAGGTGGAGGACGAGGAGGAGGAGGAGACGGAAGTGGAGAAGACTGGAAGGGGGATGGAGTGGGAAAGATGGAAGTGGGGAAGGGGTGGGGAAGTGGGGTGGGGGTGAAGGAGGAATGATGGGGAAGGGGGGAAATGGGGAGAGGGGGGGGAGGAGAAACTGGGAACAAAGGGTGAAGGGCAGGGAGGAAGGGGAGGGAGGGGGAATCGGAAGGGGAAACTGTGATTGGAAAAGTGATGGGGATGGGAGGGAGAGGGGAGGGGGAGGGGGAGGGGAGGGGGGGAGTAGGAAGGGCAAGATGGGGTGTAAAAAAAATAATAATAATAATAAAGATTGGGAAGGGGAAGGGGAGGGATGGGGAGGGGAGATGGGGAGGAAAGGTGGGGAGGGGGTGGTCCTGTGCTTGCTAGAGGGGAAGGTTGGGGAAAGAATATTTGAGTTAGGGACGATAGATTATTTAGAAAAGGGGTTCCGATTCTATCTTATCAATTAATTAGTTTACGGGTCATTAACTCTCTCTCTCTCTCTCTCTCTCTCTCTCTCTCTCTCTCTCTCTCTCTCTCTCTCTCTCTCTCTCTCTCTCTCTTAACACGGGATTCAAGCGCCCTAACAGACACTCGATCTCTCTATAAACGATTTGGTTCTCTTACGTTCCTCGAATCTTCATTGTTTGGTTTCTGAACTTATACACGAATGTCTCAGAGGCTTGAATTATTCTACTGGACTTGAAAAAGAGGAAAAGAAGAAGGTGATGATAATGAAGAAATAGATGACAATGATGATGAAGAAAAAGATGATGAAAAAAAAAGAAAAGCAGAAAAGAATACGAAGAAGAAGCATTCGAAAAAGAACAAAGATACACAACTAACATACTTATTATACATACAAATAACAAACAAAATACTGAAATAATACATGAACTAAAACAAATAAATACAAACAAATCAACAACAAAAAAACAACACCAAGCCATGCATACCAAAGACTAAAAATAAATAAATGAAAAAAAATATATATAAACAATACCGTCTGGGCCACTTCAATGTTGGTGTCATCTGTTTATGGGCCAAAGTTAACGAGCTGCTTGTTAGTGGGTCACGGTGTCCCGTTTTCTTTGACATGACGCAAGCAGGAGTGAGTTTGGGAGGATGACTCACTTATTTATTTGTAAGGGTGACTTGCTTAATATTATCTTCCTTTTACTCCTCTCCTTCTTTTATTAACTTTTTCTTCTCCTTTTTCAGCATGTGAGAGAAAGATAGAGACAGACAACGAAGGGAAAAAGATAAGAAGTGAGAAGATAAAGAAGGAATGATGGAAACGCAGAAGAGAGAAAAGGTATGAAAGAAAATAAAGAAAAGAAAAGAAAAAAAATAAGAAAAAAATACAAATAAAAGAATAGGACAAGAGACAAAGAAGGAAAAAAATACGTAGGAAGAGAATGAAAGAAAAATGATGACACAAGAGAGAGGGAAAAAAAAGATTGAGATATGTAACGAGACTATTAAAGATAAGTAAAACAAAAACAAAAAAAAAACAAGGAAGAGGTGAATGGAACCAACAACAAAAAAAGAAGAAATAGAACAGGGAGACAAAGAATGGACAAAGATACGCAAGAAGAGAAAGAAGGAAGACACTGAAGATAAAAGAGAGGTATGAAAATAGAGGAAGGATGAAAAGAATAATGTGAGGAAGAAATGACAACAAAGAGAATAGAAGAAGCAGACAGAGAAAGGAAAATAAAAGGAAGAGGAGAAAGAAGGAGAGATGGAGAGAAAAGAGACAAAAGATAAGTAGAAGACATTAAAGAAAGGATAATATGAAGGAGAGAAAAGGGAAGGAAGAGGAAAAAATGCCAAAAAAAAAGGAAATTATACGTAGGAAGAAAAAATGAATGATAGAGACAAAGAAAAGAAGAAAAACAGGTGAGACTATAAAGGAAGGATAAAAAGAAAGTTAGAGAAAAATACAAAGAGGGAAGAATGACAATATAAAAAAAGTAGGAGGAGAATAAAACAAAGGGAAAAAAAAGAAGGGAGAGAGATACGTAGGAGAAAGAAGGATAAATGGAGACACAGAAGAGAGATAAAAAAAAAGATATGCAAGAAAATAAACGAAGAATTAAAAGAAAAAAATACGAAAACATGTGGAAAAGTGAAAACAAGAGTAGGACAAGAAGACAGAAAACGGGAAAACAAACAAACACTGAAAATTAAGGAGGAAAACAAAAGAAAAACGAGAAACCGGAAAAACGAAAAAAATGAAGGCCAGGAGGAAGAAGAGAAGAAAAAAAAGAGAATATAACAGGAAATACGAGACAAACAAGTATGAGAGAGAGAGAGAGAGAGAGAGAGAGAGAGAGAGAGAGAACAACTGGAGGTAGGATCAAGTTCGGTGTGTCCTTCCCATCCCTTCACCCCTTCACCCCTTCCTCCCCTTTCCTTCCCCTTCCCTTTTTTTTTTTTTGCTTCTTTTCTTCCCCTTATTCTCCTACGTATATTTTTCTTCCTTCTGTGTTTGTTTTCTTTATTGTTTTCTTGCCTTTTCTTTCCTGTTTCTTATCTTTCTTCACCTTATTTTTCTTTTTAATTCTATTTTATTATTTTATTTGGTTATTTTTTTATTCGTTTTTTTATCTCGTTCTTTATTTTACTTCATTTTTTATCTTGTTTTTTTATTCATTTTTTTTATTTTCTTATCTCGCTTTTTTATATTTTTTATTCGTAACTTCCTTTTTTTTCTTTCCTTCTGTGTCTCTATCATCACCTTCATCATCATCATCATCATCATCATCCTTTCATTATCTTTCCCCTTTATTTCCCCATTATTATCTATTCATCTTTTTAACCTTCCATACACACCCCATCATCAGACACCCTTCCATCATCACTCTTTTCATCACTAATTTCATCACTATCGCCTTACCGCATCTTCATCACTCCCATCACCAAACATCCATTCCCTATCATCACCCATTTCATCACCATCTCCTTAACACATCATCATTCCCATCATCACCCCTCATCATCGGACACCCCTTCCCCTATCATCACCCATTTCATCACTATCTCCATACCACTTCTTCATCACTCCCATCACCAGACACCCTTTCCCCTTATCACCCATTTCATCACTCTATCTTCTTTCCATATCTTCATCACTCCCATCATCATCCTATCATCAGACAACCTTTCCCCTCATCACTCATTTCATCACTATCTTCTTACCACTTCTTCATCACTCCCATCACCACTACCCCATCACCAGACACCCTTCCCCTATCACCAATTTCATCACTATCTCCTTACCATTTCTTCATCACTCCCATCACCACCACCTCATCACCAGACATCCCTTCCCCTATCATCACTAATTTTATCACCATCTCCTTAACACATCTTCATCACTCCCATCATCACCACCCATCACCAGTCACCCCTTCTACTGTCATCACCACTTTTTCATCACCCCATCACCAGACACCCTTCCCCCATCACCCATTTCCTTTCTAACTATCATCACTTCCTCATCACTAATTATTCACCACCACCATCACCACCCACCACTCCTTCACTCACTCACATATCCTTCCCATCACCACTCCCATCACCATCCATCACTGTCTACCTCCATCCCACACCCTTCCCATCATCACCATTCCTTCATCACCACTTCCCCTTCATCATCTTCTATGCTATCTACACCCATTCTTCCTTCATCCTTAAGACCCATTATTATTATTTTCTTACCATTATCATCATCATATTCTCCTCCTTTCTTTATCTCTCGCCTTCTTTATCACCTCCATCATCTTTTTTTTCCTTACTATCATTTTTTTTCTTTCCTTCATCTTCTTGCACCTCCATCATCATCACCATTAATTCCTTCCTATCATCACTGCTTCTTTATCTTCCTCACCTTCTTCATCACCTTCATTATTTTTTATCACCTCCATAACCATCTTTATCAACGCCATTTCTATCAACACCCATTCTCTTCTTTCCCCATCATCACCTCCATAACCATCTTTATCAACACCAATTCTATCAACACCCATTCTCTTCTTTCCCCATCATCACCTCCATAACCATCTTTATCAACACCAATTCTATCAACACCCATTCTCTTCTTTCCCCATCATCACCTCCATAACCATCTTTATCAACCCCATTTCTATCAATACCCATTCTCTTCTTTCCCCATCATCACCTCCATAACCATCTTTATCAACGCCATTTCTATCAATACCCATTCTCTTCTTTCCCCATCATCACCACTTCTTTCCCTTCTTCTCCTTCATCACCTTTATTTTTTTCTATCATCTCCATAACCATCTTTATCAACACCAATTCTATCAACACCCATTCTCTTCTCTCCCCATCATCACCACTTCTTCAACTCCCTCACCACCTCCACCATCATCATCACCACTTCTATCACCACCCATTCTCTTCTCTCCCCATCATCACCACTTCTTCATCTCCCTCACCACCTCCACCATCATCATCACCACTTCTATCACCACCCATTCTCTTCTTCCCTTGCCATCATCACCACCACCTTCCCCTCCACACCTGCCCCATTTTCCTCATCCCCTTCATTACGGTTACCTCCTCCTCCTCCCCCTCCTCCTCCTCCTCCTCTTCCGTCCCTCCCTTCCCTATTCCTCCATTAATCCACCATCTGTCCTCCTCCTCCTCCTCTTCCTCTTCTCTACTCCACCATTATTACCTCCATACCTCCACTTCTTCCCTCTCTCTCTCTCTCTCTCTCTCTCTCTCTCTCTCTCTCTCTCTCTCTCTCTCTCTCTCTCTCTCTCTCTCTCTCTCTCTCTCTCTCTCTCTCTCTCTCTCCTATCCCATTACCTTCATTCCTTTCATCCGCAACATCCCTCCCCCCCCTCCTCCCCCTTCCTTTCCTCCCCTTCCCTATTCCTTTCCTCCTATATAACCTCCCCTTCCTTTAATCCCCAATATCTTTTACCCTCCCTATAAATTATTTTCATCTCCCCTTCCCTGTCTTTGTTCCTTTCCATTTTTCATTTATTATTTTTTTCAGATATATATTCCCTCTTCCATCTCCACCCTCCTTGCACTTCACTAATACTTCCATTCCACCTTCACACTCCCTCCCATGTCACCCTCTTCCACCTTCACATCTCCCTTCCACCTCCCTTCTTCCACCCTCACACCCCCTTCTTTCTATCTTCCCTTCCACTTCTACTCCGTCTTTTATCTCCTCTTCCATCTTCCTTTCCACCTCTGTTTCCTCTTCCATCTCCACTTCAACCTTCTCTTCCACTTCCACTCCCTTTTCCATTTCCCTTCCACCTCCACCCTCCTTGCATCTCACTAATACTTCCATTCCACCTTCACACCCCCTCCCATCTCACCCTCTTCCACCTTCACATCTCCCTTCCACCTCCCTTCTTCCACCCTCACCCCCCCTTCCACCTCCCTACCACCTCCCTTCCACCTCCACCCTCCTTGCATCTCACTAATACTTCCATTCCACCTTCACACACCCTCCCATCTCACCCTCTTCCACCTTCACATCTCCCTTCCACCTCCCTTCTTCCACCCTCACACCCCCTTCCACCTCCCTACCAGCTCCCTTCCACCTCCACTGCGAAGTCCATCTGTCTACATTACCACCACCACCACCACCACCTTGACCACCATCACTACCACCACCATCACCACCTGACCCCGCAAACTAAACCACAACTTCCTCTATCACCAAGTCATGAGTCATCGTCACCACTATCATCATCATCATCATCTTCGTCATTATCATCATCATTTTTATCACCACGCAACATTCCACTTCGGTCATCTTCAACACCTCCTCCTCCTCCTCTAACTCTTTTTTATTATTACTTTTATTTTTTGTTCTTCCTCTCCTCCTCCTCCTCCTCCTCCTCCTCCTCCTCGTCCTCTTTCCATTATTATTACATTTTTTTTTTCTTCTTCTTCTTCTTCTTCTTCTTCCTCCTCCTCCTCCTTTTCCTTCTCCTCTTCTGTATTTATTATCATTATTATTTTCTTCTTCTTCCTCCTCGTCTTCTTTTTTTTATCCTTATTTTTTTTTCTTCTTTCTCCTTCTCCTCTTCTATTTATCTTTATTATTTTCTTCTTAGTCCTCCTCCTCCTCCTCCTCCTCTTTCTCATTATTTTTACTGTTTTGTTTTTCTTCTTCTTCCTCCTCCTCCTCATTTCCTCATTCTTCTCCTCCTCCTCTTCCTCCTCCTCCTCCTCCCGACAGTTACATCCTCCACCTAATATTCCATCACCCATTTTTTTCTCTTTTTTTTTTCTCTCTCTCTTCTTTTTCGTCCACCGCCGCCGCCGTTGCCGCCTAAATTCCACCACGAAATCCTACACCACCACCACCACCACCATTCACCGTCACCACCACCATCGCCATTATCTCCACCACAATCACCACCATTACCACCCGCATTCAGACACCATTTTTTATATTTATTGTCTTTTTTATCATCATTATCATCATCATCATCATCGCCCCAGGAAGAAAAGAAGGAAGGAAGGAAGGAAAGGAGGGAAGGTAGGAAGCAAGGAAAGAAAGAAAGAGAGAAATAAAGAAAGGACGTAAGGAAGGAAAGAAAGGAGGCTGGAAGGAAGGAAGGAAGGGAAGGAAGGTAGGAAGCAAGGAAACAAAGAAAAGAAAGAAAGATAGAAATAAAGAAAGGACGTAAGGAAGGAAAGAAGGGAGGCTGGAAGGAAGGGGGGAAGGAAGGAACGAACGAACGAAGGAAACAGAGTGAGAGATAGAAAAAAAAGAACTAAAAGAAGGAAACATGGGGAAAGGAAGTAAGCAAGGAAAGAAGGAAACAAAAAGAAAGAAATGAGGGAAAGATTGAAGGAAAGGAGAAAGAAAAGTAGGAGAGCGAGTAAGAAAGAGAAAGAAGGAAGGAAAGAACAGCAACAACAACAACAAGATAACAGTACCATCACCACCACCCTCATCATCACGACCACCACCACCACCAACAACAACAACAACAACAACAACAACAAGATAACAGTACCATCACCACCACCATCATCACCACGACCACCACCACCACCACGACCACCACCACCAACGACAACAACAACAACAACGATTCTCTCCCACGGTTCTTATTAGAGCAAAAAATATATATATATATAAATAGTGTCCTAGTTAATTGTCTTTTAACGTTGAGAATTCTGTCGAACACTTTCATTTAGGTTTAATAATGTAATAATACCTCTCTCTCTCTCTCTCTCTCTCTCTCTCTCTCTCTCTCTCTCTCTCTCTCTCTCTCCCTATCCTGTCTAACCTGCCCTTCCTGCTCCCTTTCTCTCCTGCCGGCCTCCTCTCTCTCTCTCTCTCTCTCTCTCTTAGGCGTAGCCTAAGAAACAAATTTGATGAACTGAGATGTCTTGCTTTAACAGAAAATTTTGACATAATTGCTATAACCGAAACATTTATCGACACCACAAATATTGATTTAAGTTCCGAATACAACATAGATGGCTACAGACTCTTCAACAAAGATCGTAAACCGTAGAGGCGGTGGCGTCGCCCTTTATGTCAAAAGCTATTTGCAACCCACTGACAAAACACGAAACAGTAACGTTGAACATTTGTGCGTGCGTAAACTTTGCAAAGTCAACTTAAATATATCTGTCACCTATCACTCGATGACGACCTTGAAATGTACAGCGTCTTAAGGCAGTCACTTAATAACAGCGACTCACTGATGATAGGAGACTTTAACCTCCCCATATCGACTGGGCGACACTGTCAGGTACAGAAGGCGAGTCACATAGAATGATCGAATTTCTAGAAGAAAATTATCTAAGCCAAATGGTTTCTGAGCCAACTCGACAAAATAATATACTCGACCTTGTTATAACAACCCAAGATAACCTAGTCAGTAGTGTCACGGTAGGAGAACAACGCTGTTCGTGCGATCATAAATTAGTGCGCGTCGACATTAAAGCTCAATCATCAGTGACTGAAAATAAAGTAAAGGTGCCCAATTTCAAAAGAGCTAACTTCGTAGAAATCTGACAAAACTAACAGAAATACAACTATCAGATGACGGCAACGTAGAGGAAGCCTGGAAAATCCTCAGCAGAACACATTCGTCCCTTGTGCGAGAAGCGAATTAACACTAATAAAAGCCCACCGTGGTTTAATAGCGAAATTAAACAATCAGTCAATGAGAGAAAATTGTTTTACAGGTTAAAGAAAGAACAAAGCACGCCCGAAAACATTAGACTTTATAATGATGCCAGGCGACGAGTAAAAAGACTAGTAGGTCAGGCAAAGCGTAGATACGAAGAAAATATTGCAGCCAACTGTAAAATAATCCGAAATCTTTCTTCAGTTACATAAACAACAGAAAGGCTATCAAAAGTGGTATTGGACCTTTAACAAACAGCGACGGTGCACTAGTGACTGACAGCCAACACATTGCAAACCTCTTAAACAATTACTTTTCCTCGGTGTTTAATACTAACAGCCTTAAATCTCGGCATTGCCTAATTTTGAAATAACAACCGATGAAGTCCTTAAAGCTCTCCATTCACTTAAAACAAATAAAAGTCCTGGACCTGACAAAGTATATCCAACTCTGCTGAAAGAAACAAAGAGCGAAATACTCTCCTCCCTCACAACCGTATTCAATATGTCCTTGCGACAAGGCATCGTCCCTTCAGATTGGAAAAAGGCTAACGTGACACCGATTTTCAAGAAAGGAGACAAAAAGTACCAGGTAATTACAGGCCCATTAGTCTAACTGTAAGCTACTTGAGGGCATAATTAGAGACAAATGAAAGCCACTCATTGATTGGGGACTCACAACATGGCTTCCGAAACAAAAGATCCTGCCTATCAAACCTATTAACCTTTTATAACGACCTCTTCACTGTTTAAATCACTGGACGTAGTCTATCTTGATTTAAGCGTTTGATAAAGTCCCGCATCATAAATTACTTTACAATTAAAGCAAATAGGTATTGACGGTCAAGTAAACCAATGGATCGCGAATTGGTTGAGCAACAGACAACAAAGAGTAGTGATCGACGGATTTAACTCAGAGTGGCGCCTGTCATCATTATTTACATCAACGACGTGGATGTTGGACTCAATACCGCATTTAGTAATTTGCAGACACACAAGAGATTGGCAACTCGGGTTCTCACTGAAGAAGACAGCAAAAGCTCCAAGAGGATTTGCACAAAATTTCAGCTTGGTCGGATAGATGGGAATGCCCTTTAACGTAGACAAGTGCCAGGTCCTTCAAGTTGAACGAGGAATAGTTCGAATACGAAATGCGCGGCGTTAAACTCAAAAGCGTTCAATGCGTCAAAGACTTGGGGTCAAAATCGCGTCAAACCTCAAATTCTCACAGCAATGCATCGATGCAGCAAATAAAGCGAACAGAATGTTGGGCTTCATTAAAAGAAACTTTGTATTCAAGAATAAAGATGTAATACTCCCCTCTACAACAGTTTAGTCAGACCCCACTTGGAATATGCGGTACAGTGCGGTTTGGTCTCCCCACCATGCAAAGGATATTGCTAAATTAGAAGGTGTTCAGCGTCGGGCAACGAAAATGATCCTTCCTTTGCGCACAACTTACGAAGAAAGGCTTTCTACCCTAACATGTTCTCTCTTGAAAAAACGCCTGAGAGGAAAACTGATCGAATGTTTTAAAATACTTAATGGTTTCACGAATGTAGACAGATCAACATTGTTTATGATCGATGACACTTTGCGCACGAGGAACAATGGCGTAAAACTCAGATGTAGACAAGTAAATTCAGACTGCACCAAATTTTTCTTCACCAACGTTGTAGTGCGAGAATGGAATAAGCTTCCACCGTCAGTGGTCCAGTGTAACACGATTGACTCCTTCAAAAATAAGCTCGACCGTCACTTCCTTCAACTTAATATCAACTAGAGTAGAAATGCAACGTTTTGGAGTCTTCTGATTAATGTAAAATCACTTAGGTTTAAGGACAGACCACCAAGTCTGGACCATGGGGTCTGTGTGGTCTGATTTTCTATGTAAATCTATGTAAATCTCTCTCTCTCTCTCTCTCTCTCTCTCTCTCTCTCTCTCTCTCTCTCTCTCTCTCTCTCTCTCACGTTCACCTGCCTACCTTTCACCCAACAACAGGTATTATTATTATTATTATTATTATTATTATTATTATTATTATTATTATTATTATTATTTTCATTCACGCGCAACAGAATAGGATGAATGTTCTTTTCCTGCTTAATTATTTCGCTTCTTTTCTTCCTTATTTATCTCTTTTTTCCCCTTTTCTTTCCGTCTGTTCTGATTTTTCTTTCTTTCGTTCTTACTTTCCTTCTTTCTTTCTTTTGTTTTTCTTCATTTCCTCCTTCGTTGTTTTCCTCCTCAATTATCTCGCTTCTTTTCTTACTTATCCATATCTTTTTTTTTCCTTTTTCTTTCCGTATGTTCTGATTTTTCTTCCTTTCGTCTTTTTTTTTCCTTCCTTCCTTTTTTCTTTTGTTTTCTTGTTTTCCTTCATTTCCTCCTTCGTTCTTTTCCTCCTCAATTAGCTCGCTTCTTTCCTCCTTATCTATCTTTTTTTTCCCTTTCCTTTCCGTCTGTTCTAATTTTTCTTCCTTTCGTTCTCTTTTCCTTCTTTTTGTTTTCCTTGTTTTCCTTATTTTCCTCCTTCCTTCTTAAGACTTCTTCCTCTCATCTGATTTTCCTTCCTTAAGAATGCAACTGTTTTCACTTTTTTTCTTCTTTTCAATGATGATGATGATGATGATGATGATGATGTTTCAGTTTCACTTATTTTTCTCTCCTTCAAAACTTTCTCGAGGCAAAACTTTTCACACGTACGGGTAATAATTTTGAACTGAGCCCAAAGGATGAAGAAAAAAAGAAGAAAAAAAAGATGAAAGTCGGCGCAAGAGGTTGACAACTCATAATGATTTAATCCCCCCAAAAATAACAAAGAAAGAAAGAAAGTAAAAAGATAGAAAAGAGGAATAGCAGGAATGAAGGTGGAAGGGAAAGGAAACAGGGAAAGGAAAGGAAAGGAAAGAAAGATAAAGGAAGGAAAGGAAACAGGGAAAGGAAACAGGGAAAGGAAAGGAAAGAAAAGAAAGATGAAGGAAGGCATAAAAGATTGTAAGCGAAAGAAAAAAAAGGGGAGAGAAAAAAGAGAAAAGAGGATCGAAAATTAGAAAGAAAGACAAAATTAAAGAAGAAAAGACAGAGAAAAGAAAGATAGAAAGAAGAAAGGAGATAAAAAAAAGAAATAATGGAGTATTGGCAGGAATGAAGGAGGAAAGGAAAGGAAAGAAGGAAATACGAAGGAAGGCATAAAAGATTGGAAGCGAAAGGGAACAGGGAAAGGAAAGGAAAGGAAAGGAAAGGAAAAGAAAGAAAGATGAAGGAAGGAATAAAAGGTTGAAAGCAAAAGAATAAAGGAGAGAAAAAGAGAAAAGCGGATCGAAAATTAGTAAGAAAGTGAATTAAAAAAATATGAAAAGAAAAGATAGAGAAAAAAGAAAGGAAAGTGGAATGGCAGGAATGAAGGTGGAAGGGAAAGGAAAGGAAACAGGGAAAGGAAAGGAAAGGAAAGAAAGATGAAAGGCATAAAATATTGGAAGCGAAAGAAAAAAGGAGAAAAAAGGAAGAGGATCGAAAATTAGAAAAGAAAGAATTAAAAGAAAAAATGTAGAGAACAGAGAACGATAGAAAGAAAGAAAGAGAGAAAGAGGGAAAGAAAGATACAGAAAAAGAAGAAAGGTAAAAAAGATAATAATTAAAGAAGGAGACAAGGAAGGAAAAAAGGGAAGTAAATGCTAAATGAAGGAAAGGAGGAAATACGGAAAATGAGAATAAAAAATAGAAATAAAAATAAAATAAAATAAAATAATAACAAATAATTCGAGGCGGAAGAGGTAATAAGGGAGGGGAAGGAGAGGGGAATGGGGGGAGAGGGGAGGAGAGAGGGAGGGGAAAATTGAGTGATGGGGAGGAAGGAAATGGGGAGGGGGGGAGATGAGGTATGATGGAATGAGAGGAAGGGGGGAGGGAAGGAGGATGACGGGGGAAAGGAAGAAAAAAAGAAGAGGAGGGGACGGTATGGAAGGAAGAGTAGGAGGAGTTAAAGTGCAGGAGGAGGAGGAAGAGGAGGAGGAGGAGGAGGAGGAGGAGGTGGAGGCGGAGAGGAGATGGGAGGGAAGGAGGAAATGAAGGAAGGAAAGGAAAGGAAGAAGAGGAAGAGGGAAGGAAATAAAGAGGAAAAGGAAAGAGATGGGAAAGTTATGAAGGAGGAGGAGGAGGAGGAGGAGGAGAAGGAGGGGAGAGGAAAGGAAGTGGAGGAAGAGAAAAATGAGGGGAGGAAAGGAAGAGGGGAAGGAAAGATAGGAAGAGAGAGAGAGAGAGAGAGAGAGAGAGAGAGAGAGAGAGAGAGAGAGAGAGAGAGAGAGAGAGAGAGAGAATGTGTGTGTGTGTGTGTGTGTGTGTGTGTGTGTGTGTGTGTGTTACAGGGCAGAGGAAGTGGCTCTTTAAAATTACTGAAGCATACATAATGATGAAGATGAGAAGGAAGTGTTACGTTATGATAGTAGTAGTAGTAGTAGTAGTAGTAGTAGTAGTAGTAGTAGTAGTAGTAGTAGTAGTAGTAGTAGTAGTAGTAGTAGTAGTAGTAGTAGTAGTAGTAGTAGTAGTAGTAGTAGTAGTAGTAGTAGTAGTAGTAGTAGTAGTAGTAGTAGTAGTAGTAGTAGTAGTAGTAGTGATTGTTTTTGTTATTATTGTTGTTCTTGTTCTTGTTTACGCGATAGTTGAAAAAGTAGTAGTAGTAGTAGTAGTAGTGATAGTTATTGTTTTTGTTATTATTGTTATTCTTGTTCTTGTTTACGCGGTAGTTGAAAAAGAAGTAGTAGTAGTAGTAGTAGTAGTAGTAGTAGTAGTTTTCCTATGCAAGAACTATATAATAAATTCTGTGAAGAAACTTTACGTAACGGTTCATAAAACACACACACACACACACACACACACACACACACACACATATGCTCCGGTTTCGTGTTGTATTATCTGTGTACAAAAAGTGTTGGTCTTTTACTCGTGTGTGTGTGTGTGTGTGTGTGTGTGTGTAACCAATTATCTTTTTGCTTCACTGGTTCTTCTGTTTGTCTACTTAGTCATCAGGTGGTGGTGGTGGTGATGGTGGTGATGGTGGTGGTGATATTGGTGGTGGTGGTGTTGGTGATGGTGGTGATGGTGGTGGTGGTGGTGATGAAGAAGACCGTGATTATGATGATACAACAACAATACCATCACCACCACCACCAACAACAACAACTACTACTACTACTACTTCTACCACCACTACTACTACTACTACTACTACTACTACTACTATCACCACTACTACTAACACTACCACCACTACTACTAACACTACCACTATTACTACTATAACCACTACCACTACTATTACTATTTGATATGGAGTTCTCGTTTTTATGTGTGCATGCGAAAATAAGAAACGAGAATTAAGAAGAACAAAAATGAAGTAACAAAAAGGGAAACATTTAACTTGACTTAATAACAATAATAATAATAATAATAATAATAATAATAATAATAATAATAATAATAATAATAATAATAATAAGATGAAGAAGGAGAAAAAGAAGCAGAAAAAAAAGATGGAAAAAAATGGGGACAGTGGTGATGGTCATGGTATTGATGTTGATAATGATGGTGATGATGATGATGATGGTGGTGGTGGTGGTGGTGCAGCAACGCCCGCATGAGAAGAACAAATGACAACAACAACAACAAACAATTACGTGAAGGTAAGAAGGTCAAGGTGGAGTCTCTCTCTCTCTCTCTCTCTCTCTCTCTCTCTCTCTCTCTCTCTCTCTCTCTCTCTCTCTCTCTCTCTTGGATAAGGAATTGTCATATATAAAGAAATAATTGTAGTAGTAGAAGTAGTAGTAGTTGCTGTTGTTGTTGTAGTACACAGGGAAAATTTCTCCTAACATGTTGCTCGTTTTCGTTGGTGATATCGCCAACCAACAATGTAGTTCATCACGCTGTACTGACCCTGAACTGTTGTGTTGACGCCGCGCTCCAGCAACAACAAACACCACGCCAGCATCTCTCCAGCAACGTTACCAGATTATCGTACGCATAAAACTGTATTTTCCGCTCTCTGGCCCATAAATATTGCAAAAAAGAGAATGAATATTTTCCACTTTTAACAATAATTATAAATGCATATTGTTATCTTTGTGGGTGCGATAGTTTTTGGTCAGAAATCGGCAAAAACAACACGCCAAGTACGACAATCTGGTAACGTTGCTCTCCAGTCACCTTACCATGAATCGGAAGGATATTGAGGTTTTAGAAGATTGTGCTGCTGCATTGCACATAATGAAGCATGTGCTACGATTGCAGAAGCGCCAGAACAAGTTTGTTTACCTCGCGCCAGGCACAGACTCCACCCAGCATACCATCACAGTCATTTGAGTGTTATAAATAACTTTACACACTGGACAAATAAATCACAAACACATACTTGCACATGTACGTCGGTTTTAGGAGTTTTACAGTTGACAATTTGAGTAAATATGTACGATGATTGATTTTTAATTTACATTTATAGCTTATAGCACGAATGTTATTTGACCCCGATTTCTCACAACCAGTCTGGCAACACAACCGTTGTCCATCCTTCCCGATCCGCCAAATCTTGTTGGTGGTTGTTCATTTTGCCCAACCGCCAACCAAAACGAGCAACATGTTGGGAGAAATTTGCCCTGTGTGACGCCGCCTTTAACCTTCTTGGTGGTGGTGTAGGTGGAAGTGGAAGGTGTGGTGATAGAAGGGAATGGAGGTGATTACAGTAACACGTGTAGTAGGATGGTGATGGTGGTGGTGGTGGTGATGGTGGTGGTGGTGGTGGTGGTGATGGTGGTGGTGATGATGGTGGTGGTGGTGGTGGTGATGGTGGTGGTGGTGGGAAGTAAAGCACGAAAAAATACCCAATTAACTTCAAAACCAGTTATGTCTCCGTCTTGAACAGGATTCGAACGGGTTAACGACTCATGTGTGTGTGTGTGTGTGTGTGTGTGTGTGTGTGTGTGTGTGTTTCAAAGGCCAACTGTCGGGCCCATGTCCACAGATAAGAAAAGAGAGAGAGAGAGAGAGAGAGAGAGAGAGAGAGAGAGAGAGGGGGAGAGGGAGGAGTAACATTTAGCTTTCAATCGAGCATAATTCAACACGAGTACGTGACCAAGACTCGGGTTCCCTTTCATCCCTCTGATCTGTGAAGACAATCAGCCCTTTCCCCCATGCTACGCTTTCTCCCTTCCTTTCATTTCTTCATTTTCATGTTTTCCTCCTCCGCTGCTCTTTTCATTTTCATGTTTTCCTCCTCCGCTGCTCTTTTCATTTTCATGTTTTCCTCCTCCGCTGCTCTTTTCATTTTCATGTTTTCCTCCTCCGCTGCTCTTTTCATTTTCATGTTTTCCTCCTCCGCCACTCTTTTCATTTTCATGTTTCCCTCCTCCGCTGCTCTTTTCATTTCTTTTCACCCTTTTAGCCATGAGGCGTCCGTGCTTGTAAAAGAATGATATGTGTGTGTGTGTGTGTGTGTGTGTGTGTGTGTGTCATCCAGCTCTGAGTTGCAGCCTATGCAATGTCAACTCCAATCCCCGCGCCCTAATCCCGGCTGCCGCGCCGCCAACCGCGGTCAGGTGCTGAATGTCAACACCTACACAGTCATGGACACAACGAGCCATGGCTTTCCCACACAGCACCCGCCTCGTGAAGCTGACGCAGGAGCGCATCAACACGCTGGTGGCCGAGCACAAGCAGGTGCTGGGGCGCGGCGCCACGTGCACGGTGTACCTGGTGCAGGTGGAGGGCGAGCTGTGCTGCCTCAAGCTGGCCAGGGACCGCCGCCTCGCTGCCATGTTCCACCAGGAGTTTGACGGCCTGCTGGACCTGGACGGCGCGGCGGGGGCACCCAAGGCCTTGGGCACTAGCCTCGGCTTCCCCGCCATGCTCACTACCTTCCGCGGCAACAACACCTTCTGCGACCTGCCCCGCCTCGCCCGCCGCGAGACCGACAGGCTGGCGGCCTTCGTGGCCCTGGGCCTAGGCGTGAAGCATCTCCACGCCCGCGGCTACGCCCACAACGACATCAAAGAGAACAACGTGGCGCTGTGCCGAGGCGCTGACGGCCGCCTGCAGGTGTCGCTCATCGACTACGGCGCGGCCCAGAGGCTGGGCACGAGGGTTGGCTTTGAGGGAGCGGGCACGCGGCGCACGCCCTGGCTGGCCCCGGAGCTGCTGGGCGGCGGCCGCTGCTCACGCGCCGGGGACATCTTCTCCCTCGGCTACGTCCTCAGCAACATCCTGGACACCTGCCACCGGTACTACCCCGCCCTGGACGTGCTGGCCGAGGCCGCCATGGCCGCGAACCCTGCACGGCGACCCTCGCAAAAAAGGTTTTACAAGGAGTCAAGATGTTCCCTCAAGGCTATGATATGTTCTTTCTTTTCCTTTGACTATTCCCACTGTATGAAGCTATACATTCTTTTACTTTAGTACTACTTCCACATCAACGTTTTTCGCATACCTTCGCATCCTTCCCAACACCAAAAAAACATGAGCACATCTTACAACCCTACGATATCTTCGTCCATTTAACTTTTTATTCCCGGTTTACTAAGCTAAGTACATTATTTTATTTACTTTATTGCAGTTGTCATGTGAACAACGCTTTTCGCATACTTCTTTATATAATCATTTAAGACAGCTGTTTCTTTTCCATAGCTTTGATAATATCCAAGACCTTTCCTATGTTAGGTTACTTTCATTCCCTTATTTAAATTTATTTCACTCATATTTATTGATCTATATTCTATTACTTAATATATTTTGTTTATATACTACTATACTTTATCCCTCTTACCACTTTGTACTATTAACACGAAACAATTTAAATACAGCTACTTATAACCTACGTTTTCGAGTAGTAAAATGATAAACTTCCTTAACAATTACAGGCTATTTACTTCGTTTCATCACATACGTATTATAATTATAAGGCATAACTAATGACTGCCCTGATATTTAACTCATTTTAACATTTCTTTTCATGTATCACCCTCAAGACGGTACAGTGGGCCCTCGCAGCCTCAAGGAAGTCGCCTAATCCGTGGGCTTGGAAGTCAAATGAGCGACCCTTGTTTATCTGCTTGCACAATGTAGGTCAGGGAGGGCAAAGTCATGCTCTCTCTCTCTCTCTCTCTCTCTCTCTCTCTCTCTCTCTCTCTCTCTCTCTCTCTCTCTCTCTCTCTCGGAAATTATGTGATGCTTTACGAATGCATGATACAACCTTAATCCGTTTTCTTTCATCGCCAATTTTATGGAAGAAAAAAGGACACTACAAAACAATCAACATCAATACCTACTACCGTGCATAGAGACAGGCGATAAGTATGCTTGTAAGTCTGTGCGAGTCATTACAATTTAAGAACATAAGAACATAGGGAGACTGCAAGAGGAGGATGCCCTACACAAGGCAGCTCCAGATTCCCTCCCACTACCACCTGTCACCCTCGTCCATGTAGCTATCAAGTCTACTCTTAAAACAAGCTATCGTCCCTGCACTCACTATGTGATTGCTGAGTCCATTCCACTCCCCCACCACCCTATTACTAAATAAATGCTGCCTATTTCCCTCCTAAATCTATATTTTTCTAATTTACATCCATTACTGCGTGTTCTATCCTGCTGGCTAATTCTCAGTAATTTACTTATATCGCCTTTATTGAAACCCTTGACCCATCTGAATACTTCTATCAGATCTCCCCGCACTCTTCGTCTTTCTAATCTAGAGCATGTAAGTTGAGATGTTTCAGCTTATCTTGGTATGGGAGGTTCCTAAGCCCCTGAATCATCTTGGTCATCCTCCTCTGGACTGATTCTAGCAAGTTGATGTCCATTCTGTAGTGTGGGCACCAAAACTGGACAGCATAATTTAAGTGTGGCCTAACTGAAGCTAAATAGGTAGTCTGAGGATGACCTCTGCACTTTTGTTGGTTACCGTCCTGTTTATAAAGCCTAATACCCTGTTAACCCTATTCCTCGCACTAATACATTGCTTCCTTAGTTTTAGGTCAGAGTTCACTAACACTCCCAAATCCCTTTCACACTCTGTCCTGCCTATTGCTGTAAAGTCTATACTATACCCGTGTAATGGGTTGCGTGTTCCTACACTTGGTGATGTTAAAATTCACCTGCCATTTCTCTGACCAAGCCGACAGTTTGTTGAGATCCTCCTGCAGTGCTCTAGCATCCTCCCCTGCCCTAATAGTGCGTCCTATTTTGGTGTCATCCTCAAATTTACCTATGTCACTAGTTATCCCATTGTCTATGTCACTGATATAGATAAAAGTGGGCCTAACAGTGAACCTTGAGGAACCCCACCGGTAATATTACCCCATTCGGATTTTTCACCGTTAATGGTAACCCTCTGTTTCCTGTCGCTAATCCACGCCCTAATCCAATCGTTAACCTTCCCTCCTATTCCATGAGCCCTGCCTTTATTTAATCTCTGGTGAGGTACCTTATCGAAGGCCTTACTAAAATCAAGATAAACTACATCGTAACTCTCATCATTGTCAGCTGCCTCGTATAATCTATTGTAAAAGGATAAAAGATTAGTAAGGCACGACTTTCAATATCAGCACATGAATTAGGATACTATGTCTGACATAATTTAATTCACGACTCACAGCATTTTACCTATAATTGACGTCAAACTAATCGGCCTAGTTACTAATCTTTTATCCTTTTACAATAGAGTATACGAGGCAGCTGACAATGATGAAAGTTACGATGTAGTTTATTTTGATTTTTGAATTTGTACTAGTCGTACAAAAAAAAATTAATAAAGAACTATTGTACACACACACAAAAAAAAAAGTTTCTGCGTGCGCGCGCGCGCGTGTGTGTGTGTGTGTGTGTGTGTGTGTGTTCAGACTTGAAGGAAAGGAGCAGACTATCAGAACCTTGCACCACAGAAATAAACCATACGAGACAGAGAGAGAGAGAGAGAGAGAGAGAGAGAGAGAGAGAGAGAGAGCAGTTGGCAAGAGATTCAAGCAAGAAATTTAAGAGCGAAGCACAAAGTTCCTTGAACCTCTATTTATAATAAAAATAATAATAATAATTATAATAATAATAATGATAATAACAACAATAATAATGAAAGGTCTGAGTAGCGGGTTTACGTCTGAGTTACGAAATCGATCAAGGATTCCAGAGGTGCCCAGCCTAAAGTGCACTAGACAACACACACACACACACACACACACACACACACACACACACACACAGATAGATAGCATTCATCACCCACATTATTACAATACATACTGTGCAAGTATTATATAAGCTGGTAGATAAACATATAGATAGATAGAGAGATAGAGAGAGATTGATAAATATATATTAACCGCAGCATTGCAAAATAACTACATTATAGAAACATAAACAGACAGAGAGATGGATAGATACATAGAGATAGATAAAGATAGATAAATAGATATAGATAGATAGATATTGATATTAAGAAACATATGCAACACACACACACACACACACACACACACACACACATACACACAGAGGGCGAATGTCCTTGGCCCTAATATCATGAAGGCAAGTAACTGTGGACACTGACCTATCTCTCTCCTGCATCCCTAGTTTTTGCTTTTAACTTGAGGTAATAACGGTTGGGCGTGGGACTAACCTGACTGTCTAACTTGTCATAATGAATCTTAATACTCGTTACTCGAATGTCTTCAACTTTTGTTCCTTAATCAGTCATGTTCTTTCGCTTCCCATTTCTCCCTGTTATTTTTATCCAGCATTTATTTATTTATTTAGTTAGTTAGTTAGAGAGTTCGTTGGTTAGTTAGTTTGGTTAGCTGGTTAGTTAGTTTGCATTCCCGTTTACGAAAAGTGCTCAAACCCATTTCGATTTTATTCCTGGTTCTCTTAACATGGGGATGGGTTTGCACTAATTGCTTGCTTTTGATATGTTAGTTTAGTTTGATATGTTCGTGTGAAAGGCCCATAGATTTCTAGTTAGTTAGTTAGTTTGCATTCCTGTTTACGAAAAGTGCTCAAACCCATTTCGATTTTATTCCTGGTTCTCTTAACATGGGGATGGGTTTGCACTAATTGCTTGCTTTTGATATGTTAGTTTAGTTTGATATGTTCGTGTGAAAAGCCCACCGATTTCTAGTTAACAACGAAACAATAGCCATGATAATACCCTCTCTTGCCACGGAATGTCATCTTACTATCAGCCCAAGATGAACAAAACACTAAGAGTCAATTTAGTTTAGTTTGATATGTTCGTGTGAAAGGCCAATGGTTTTCTAGTTGACAACGAAACAATAACCATGATAATATCCTCACTTGCCACGGAATGTCATCTTACTATCACCCCCTGATAAACAAAACACTTTTAAAAGCTAATTTCACAGTCCAACACAGTGGCTTTGTAATCGCACGAACAAACTATTCAATCTCATACACTCCACAATGGTTAGGTTTTCGATGCAACACCAGATACACCAAGAGATTCCCTGTATAGTTTCCTCACATTTCTGAACTTACTGACTAAATCAAGGCTTTTTTTTTTTTTTTTTAGCACTTGTCCCCTACCATTGTATCTTTTTAGTTTCCTGGTGCTACTTCCACATGTATCCTTAGTTGTATAATCACACTCTGTACTGCCTGGGGGTTGGGATGGCATGCTCCTCCCTTCTCCTTTGTTGTTTACTTGCAACAATAAACTATCAATCAATTAATATGAACACCAAACACTACACAAGGAATTTCCGAAGTCTTTGGCATTGGTTTGGAGGCTTACTAACCCATCATGGCGAACTACGAAAGTGGCCCTAATTTCCATGACGGTAAAGCATTTGTTTACACCGTAGAGTCACCTTCGAGTAGTACTAATGGAAGCTACGGAGAAGAATGGGAGCTATGGAGGCTTATGAAGAAATGCATCCGTTTACCACATATTATATAGGCCTACCTCCCTTCTCTTACCCTCTCTTTCCCCTCCCTCTCCTACCCAACCCGACTCCTACATACCGCCCTTTTCCATACCCTCTCTTTTTCCCTTCTCCCCTCCCCTCACCTCCCAAACCCGTGTCACATTTGTTAACCTCCCTCCCACTACCCTCTTTTTCCCTTCTCCCTCACCCTCTCCTTCCCAACCCGTGTCCCACATACCTCCCTTTCCTCTACCCTGTCTTTCCCTCTCCCTTCCCCTCTTCTTCGGTACCCGACTCCCACAAACCTCCCTTCCCCTACCCTCTTTTCCCTTCTCCCCTCCCCTCCCCTCCCAACCCGTGTCCCATTTGTTAACCTCCCTCCCACTACCCTCTCATTCCCTTCTCCCTTCTCCTCTCCTTCCCAACCCGTGTTCCACATACCTCCCTTTCCTCTACCATGTCTTTCCCTCTCCCTCCCTCCCCTCTCTTCTCCCTCCCTCCCTTCCCGCGGTTCCCACAGCTGCACATGGGCGGCTGAGAGGGGAGTGAAGTGAGGGAGGGGTCAGGGAAGGGAGGGGAAGGGACGGAAGCATGGACGGAAGGGAGGGATGGATCAAACAGGAAAGCCACACACACACACACACACACACACACACACGGGATGCAGCAGACAGTCATATCGTAACACCATTCATTAAAACACAACAGCCTTTTAAACACGCCAGCAAGCAAGGCCCTCTGCATGGCACTAACACCTGCTTCCTGTTAACTATCACCCTGACGAGAGACACAGAGGGTGGGTGAGGCCTGCTCTACGCCTATTTCCTGACCCCATAAAGCACACAGTAGGAAGGGCGTGGGGGGAAGGCGTTTATAGCTACGGATGTATAATTATCCCTCACATTAACATATAAAGAGCCATGCAAAGTATTGTGAGGTAATTTAAGATATTAGGGTACCGGACAAGGCGCTATCCATCACACAGACGTTTATAAAGAGCTGTGTGGAGTATTGTAAAGTAAATCTAAGCAATAGTGTTGGACAAGACGGTATGGTAAATGAGTGTAAGGCAAGGCGTGTGTATTTTAAGGTAAGGTAGGACGTGGGGTAAGGGTGTATAGAGTGCTGTAAGGTAAGGTAAGGTAATAAGGCATGTATAGCTTCGTATATATCCATCACACCAACATTATGAAGCGCCGTTATGTGAAGTATTGCAAGATAACAAGACGTAATGCAAGGTGCAGGATAAGGTAAGGTAGGGCGTGGGGCTAGGCGTGTATAGCTACGAATCCACATAATTACTAGCGATAGGGGAATCGAATACTTTCTGCAAACCGAGTAATTCGGTTTTAATTACTCTTCAAAACCGAGTAAACCGGATACCGAATGATCTTTACTCAGGCGACAGCTATGTGCGGGAAACAGATAGTATAGAGATAGCAGTCTTGTCACAGGCTGCTGAAGGGGAAAGGGTAAGTGTTGCAAGAGATGAGAATTATTGTTCAGGTTCGTCTGAGGACAGACGACATTTATAAGATAATGTCTTTAACATTCCATGTGAGATTCAAACAATATTAAACTTTCTTCATATTTTCAAAGAGCTCCAGTACTTCATTCATGCTCGAGATAAAGCGGAAGAGTCAAGGTCTACAGATTATAAGACATCTGTCGGCACGCCACCAGTGTTGCGCTTATCTTATTAGTCCATCATCAATCGATCGATCAAACCACCCCAATTTTGGGGGGATTTAATCGATCAAGTAACTGAATTGGAAGAACCGAGTACGTAGCACTCGGACCGAAACGCACATCCCTAATAATTACCCGTCACAGTAAAATAATGACTCGTGTGTGGAGTATTGCAAGGCACGGTGAGGTAAGACATGGGGCAAGGCGTGCAGGCATAGATCCATTACCTTATCGAGCTCCTATTACGACTATTTTCCAAGGCCCCAAGAGAAGATTAACCGGGTTTTCCTGGGTGATTATCTCTTTCAAGATGCAGAAGCTGGGTAAAACGATCACTGGGATCACAAAACCAGTCCTTGAACACCCCAGCACCAACTTCTACGAGAGGCTTTTCAAACAGGCGAACTGAGGCGCTGATACATTTAAAAGGAATATGAGGAAGATAGTTTCGGATCTATAAAGAGCCCCGAGAGGAGTATTGCAAGGTATAACAAAGGATAATGCACCGGGCGCCCATGTGCTTCATTTAGGGAAAGACAAAGTCACCCGACACGCTCCCTTCCCATGGGCAAGGCTTCCCCTTCGGACCCCGCTATACCGAACACCCACCCATCCACCAAGGGGAAATAAAGCCCTTCCGGCCTCTCCTCGTGTCCCCCTGGCGCCCCTAGCAATGCAGGGAGGAGCAGGGGGCAAGGGGAGCACTGGGGCAGCCATGTGACACCCTCTATTCACTCACTGATCTATACAGAAGCAACTTGACATTTCCTCACTTTACTTTCCTTCCTTCAGAGAGGGAGATAGGACTGAAAGGTCACATAGCACTTACCTAATGTCCCAGCAGGATGTCGCTCACTCCTGCCTGACACGTCCTTCCCCTGCAGCAGGACATAACGTAGGAAGACACAAGGAGAACACAAGTGAGAGGGAGAGTGATCCTCCTGCCCGCGTCCTGCCCTCACCCTCACTGCCCTGCTCTGCCTGACCTTCGCGTCGCCTGCTTCTCATATGTCATCTTGTCCTGCAGCCTTTATGCGCCGGGGCACCTCAGGGCATGGCTGTGGGAATACCGGTGTCCCTCATGCTGTGTCCTAAGGGCGTGGCGGGAAAAGGCGTGAGGCGGGCGGGACGAGGCAGTGTGGGGTGGTCACTGAGAGGCGGGCGGTGCGGATTAAGGGTTAAAGAGTTGCCAGCTATGGGACGCAGCCACCGCCTCCTTGCTAACATGCAGTGAATTGATTACACAGAGCCGCCTCTTCACTAAAGCTTCCTGCGGCCGCGGGATGTGATGAGGGAGTCTTGTATCAGCGCCTCAGAACGTTTGTTTGAAATGCCCCTCGTAGAAGTTGCTGGGATTTGCAAGGTCTGTTTTGTGATCCTATATAGTTTTACACGACTTCTGCAATTTGAATGGGAACCTCAACCATGAAAACTCGGTTAATCTTCCCTGTGGCCTTAGAAAATAATTGCAATGAGCCCGATACGCATAAGAATGGGACCTCTTGATTTCTCCCGTGCCCTTGTCCTCTTCTGTCCTCGCGTACCCATCCCTTGCAGCAGTAACATGACGCGTACTCTTTTTATGCGGGTAAGAGTAGCGTTACCACAATCAATGGACCCACATGCCAACAGGAAAGGCGTTTAGGATCATGCGTGGAGTCGGTACCAATGCGTCATGGGTATCGTACGGCTGGCAGGGCGGGGCAAGGAGGTGGTGATGGGGTGGTGCTTTTTGCGACCCCACTGAGAGAGAACTATTTCCACGACTTTCACTTGGCACCTCCTGGATACATACATTGTGACACCTGCACAGTCGCCCGAGTACCTGACAGCTCGAAGGCCATTCTTTAAAGGATTTTGTTATCTATAGATACCCACCCGTTCTTGAGATTAAATTAGTTAAAAATATCATAATTATTACCTATACGAAATACAAATAGCTGAATGATTAAGAAGTTTTATTTAGTGAGAACCGCAATGATAGGCTGATATTTGGAGAGAGAGAGAGAGAGAGAGAGAGAGAGAGAGAGAGAGAGAGAGAGAGAGAGAGAATGAAAGGCCTATCCCATCTTTATAATTATGTGATTCCTTTTACTCTATGTCATATTAATCCCTTTTCTACGATGACAAAGGTTAAAAAGAAAGAGGACGAATAAAAGTCGATAACATATCACCACATATATTCATTTATTGAAGACATACAACATTATTATAACCTACACCACACATTCACCTACAAACCATCCATTAAACAAAAAACAAAAAAACTCTTGCTCATCCCCACACGCGCACATTATCCCTTGAATTTATACTTCTGTTTGCCGGCTTTAGCATTCTTCTTCTTGATGATCTTGTTCTTCTTCAACTTCCTCGGGTGTAGCCACTTGGGTGCTGTGCCTGTCTTATTGATGATAGCCTTCACGGAGGAGACTTTGCCCTCTCCTGTGGTGGTGGTGGTGGTGGTGACTTCCATGCCATCCTCCCCTCCTGAAGCTGCTGATGGCTGGGTTGTTTCCCTCACTTCTTTTTCCCTCACAACTTAATAAAAGGATGGAGAAGAAAAAATGGATGTCAGTTATATTTTTTTCTTATCTATTTCTTATTGTTATCATCTTTTTAGTTCTTTACTTATAATTTTGTTCTTTAGTCACTCTTGTCCAGTTACCTCTATTTTTACCCCTTTTCTCCTCCTCAGCTGAAGGGATGGAAAATGGGAATGGTTGTGACAGTTTTAATTTTAGTTATCATTATGTTTTAGTTCTTTAGTTCTTATTTCTCTGTAGTTCTTCCTGTTCAGTTATCTCTGTTTTTACTCCTTTCCCTTAACTAAAAGGATGAAGAAGATCAGAAATGGATGTGTCAGTTTCCATTTTTATTCCTGTTGCTCTTTAGTTCTTTAGTTTTTCACTCCTTACTCTTCAGTTACCTCTATATTTACTTTTTTTTTCTCACGAGTACATAAAGGTTTGGAGGTGAGAAATGGGTCTGTTGGTTTTAGGATTTTATCACAGTCCTTCCTGTTCCTCCATTTTAACTTATCTTTCCTCACAAATAGAGGAATGAAAATGAAGGGAAATTAATGTGTTAGATTGAATTATCATGTTTTTTATTCCCACTGTTACCATATTTTTCCTTAATTTTGCTTTTCACAACTAAACAGATGGAAGTATTCATTTAAATAATTATCATAGTGCTTCCTGTTCAGTTACCATCACTTTCACTCATTTCTTATATACAATACAAGTAAAGGAATGTAGAATGTTAAGAAATATGTTACTTTAAATTATCATAGTCCTTCTTATCCAGTAACCTCTTTTTACTTTGTGTTTTTTTTTCTTCACAACAGAAAGGATGGAGGAAAAGAGAAATGGATGTGTTAGTCTGAATCATTTTCAGCCATTCCTGTTCAGTTACTTAAATAGGGTCATTTTCAGTTCCAACACATCACACTGACACCAGAGAAACACTTTCTACCAACATAGCATGAAGGGCAACATGGCGATTAAAATCAATATATGTGGCACTTTCTAAAACGATGTCTGTACCATGTTAACATGCTATGTGGTGTGAGGTGTGATGTGGCTGGGTATGGTGTGAGCCGTGAGGTGTGGAGTGACTGGGTGTGATGTATGGTGTGGTGTGGCTGGGTGTGATGTATGGTGTGGTGTGGCTGGGTGTGACGTGTGTAGTGTGACTGGGTGTGATGTATGGTGCGGTGTGGCTGGGTGTGATGTGTGTAGTGTGACTGGGTGTGATGTGTGTAGTGTGACTGGGTGTGATGTATGGTGCGGTGTGGCTGGGTGTGATGTATGGTGCGGTGTGGCTGGGTGTGATGTTGGGTGTGGTGTGGCTGAGTGTGATGTATGGTGTGGTGTGGCTGGGTGTGATGTATGGTGTGGTGTGGCTGGGTGTGATGTATGGTGTGGTGTGGCTGAGTGTGATGTATGGTGTGGTGTGGCTGAGTGTGATGTATGGTGTGGAGTGACTGGGTGTGATGTGTGGTGTGGTGTGGCTGAGTGTGATGTATGGTGTGGTGTGGCTGGGTGTGATGTATGGTTTGGAGTGACTGGGTGTGATGTGTGGTGTGGTGTGGTGTGGCTGGGTGTGATGTATGGTGTTGAGTGACTGGGTGTGATGTATGGTGTGGTGTGGCTGGGTGTGATGTATGGTGTAGAGTGACTAGGTGTGATGTATGGTGTGGTGTGGCTGGGTGTGATGTGGGGTGTGGTGTGGTTGGGTTTGGTGTGACTGAGTGTGAAGTGTGGTGTAGTATGGTGTGGTGTTGCTTGGTGTGATGTGTGGTGATGTGGCTGGGTGTGATGTGCGATATGGTGTGGCTGGACGTGGTGTTAGGTATGGTGTGATGTGGAGTGGTGTTAGGTGTGGTGAGGCTGGGTGTGGTATGGTGTGGTGTGGCTTGATATGATGCATGATGTTCTGTGGCTTGGTGTGGTGTGATGTGATATGGTGTGGCTGGGTATGGTGTGGCTGGGTGTGGTATGGTGTAGTGTGGCTTGATATGATGTGTGGTCTAGTGTGAGGTGTAGTGTGGCTGGATGTGATGTTTGCTGTGATGTATTGTGTGGTGTGACTGGCTGTGATGTGTGGGTTGATGTGGCTGCTTGTGATGGGGTGGGGTGTGATGAGTGGTGTAGTGTGGCTGGCTTTGATTTTCCTACCACAGTACTGCGGAAGAGGAGGAGGGGGAGGGTTGGAGAGGGAGGGAGGAGTTGGAGTCAGAGTCACAACCTTAAAATTTCCTGGAGTCTGAGTCTGAGTTGGATTTTTTTTTGTCCAACTCCACACCTCTGCTTTCAACAATGGATATAACAATGGAAAGAGATTGAGCAGGAATGGAAAGGATAAATTTTGGGAAAGAAAAAAGATAAAGGATAAATTATGTAAAAGAAAAGAGAAAAAATAACTATACATACTATCTGCAATGTACATAAAAATGGAAAGCAATGGAGCCAAAAGGGAAAGAATAAACTGAGAAAAAATAGATGCAAAGAATAAATTCTGAGAAAAGAAAATAGATTGAAAGGATAGATTTTGAGAAGGAAATAGATGGAAAGGACAAATCTTGCGAGAAGAATAAATTTTGAGAGAAAATGAAAAAGAAATATATAGAAAGGATAACTTACGAAAGAAGGGAAAAAAATAGCTATACATACTTTCTGCTGCATCCCTCACCACCACGTCATTCTTGCTTGCCTTCTCCACCAGAGACACCAGCGACGCCAGCTCCTTCTTGCCATAGCGCACCCTCTTCTCCTTCTTACACTTCCTTATCCACTTGCTCCTCAGACTCTTGGCCATTCTGCACTAGTGACCTGTGGAATGGGAGGAGTGTTACCGTCTATGTGTGTGTGTGTGTGTGTGTGAGCTGTACAGGGCATTAGATATTCTTCTAATGCACTTTAAGACTGGCCAGACCTTCTTAGGACCTCTGATGCTTTGCATCGCTTCTTAGGGTCTTAACACCTTGATCTTCCTTCCTTCCTTCCCAACACACCTTACATTAAAACTTGCCAGTGGACAACAGGGCCACAAAGAAATGTACAGGTAGCCAGGCACAAGAATTGACTGCTACCTGAACAACATGTTCCCACGAGCTGTACACACATGGAACAGGCTGTCATATGCAACTGTCACTGCAGAAAATTTGTAGGGATTTTGGCTGACAGCAGGGTCAGATGGCACCTCCTCCTGCCCTGAGGAGCGTGAAATCAACAATACCAAGCTACATCACACAAGTGACATCACACCTGCATCCCAGAACAGCAGCCAATGCTCTGAGGGAATGCTAGCTGCTATGTACCGTCGGCTGCTATGTACCGGCTCCTATGTACCACTGCTTTGGCTTATATGTACCATTGTTGGGCTGCTATGTACCGGCTCCTATGTACCACTGCTTTGGCTTATATGTACCAAACAAGGCTGCTATGTACCAGATACCAAGTAGGAAGATAAAATATTTATTGTAAGAAAAAAATTAAAAATACATGATATAAAAGTAATGAAACTACAGTAAAAGATAACACAAAAGCATAAACATATTAAAACTGCATACAATAATACTATTTGCTGTGAAATTGCTGTACCACATAAGCGGTGGAAGCACTTGTTGCATCCGTCACAGATAAGGGCTTCCTGTCTAGGGCGAACACACAATCCACATCCTGAGCAAAGGAAAAGTGCTGATGCCATGGTAGTGCTGATGCCATGGTAGTATAAAAAGGATAACTGGAGTTAGGAAGCAAATACTGAACAAGTTCACTGGAGTTTCGAAGCAAATAGTGAGCAGATCCACTGGAGTTCCTAAGTTGCCCTTTTCGAAGCAAATAATGAGCAGAGCTCTATTTGCTCTATTCTCTATTTGCGTGGCGAACAAATAAACATTATTATTAATTATATTAATAATAATGTTACATAGCTATAATCATGGTACATAGCAGCCAGGTACATAGCAGCCAGGGGTGGTACATAGCAGCCAGGGATGGTACATAGCAGCCGGTGGTACATAGCAGCCAATGGTACATAGAGGCCTGTTACGCTCTGAGGGATAACAGTGCTCAAGACTCAATATCAATCTGAACCTTTTTCTCTTGTTACTTATGCCCTTATATATTTCAAGTGTTCTACCTGCCCTGTTATAAAGCTGATGCTTTATATCTCTTCAAAGGGTCTTAACACCTTGATCTATCCTTCCTGCCCATCATGCCTGCCTGCCTGCTTCCACCTCTCATGTCATATATTTCCAGAGGCCAACATGGAGACTGATCTGGTTTTCATGGGTGTTTTTCACAAGTGAGGTAGAGAAGAGGGGTCAAACTACCACCAGGGTCATAAATGTATTTCTGGAAATGCCCAATGCCCCTTCAAAAACCCTGTCAAATGTGAGTGTAAGTGGGGAAGCATTTGAGAATACTATGGTCCCAGTAGGTCTTCTTCTTTTGACCTGAAACACTTTGTATCGCTTCTTAGGTTCTCCTTCTCAATACTTCACACCCTGGACTTAAGTTACTTCACAGTGCACACTTATACACTTCACCCTAAGCTGATGTGTTTACTTTGTTGAATCTCGTAAACAAAGTAAACACATCAGCTTAGGGTAAAGTGTATAGTGAAGGGTGTTTTTTTCTGCTTCTGGACACCTCACTCACGCATGCTTCCTCGCTTACCTGTGTGTGGGTGTGCTGGTGTGCTTCCTCTACGCCGAGCCAAGGCCCTGCAGCATGCGTAGAAGGGGAGCAGGGAGGAGGAATGGCAGGGGAAGGCGGCGAGGGAGAGCTGCTGTCCACGTGCCCTTGTTGATGGCGGGGAACACGAGCCTAAGGGAAGTTATAATGTTAATCACGTAACTATATATAGATTTGAACACATTAATAGAATAAGACAATGATAATGTAAAAATTGGATGGATAATATATTGAAGTAGTCTTATTTTAGAACATAAATAGCATCATGCTCATATAGTGTGGGGACTCCATTTTCCTGTTTTCCGTGTGATATATTTTATATGAAAATTTATGTAAAGTGTGATATGAGTTTTTATTCACATTTAGATACTTTTAATCTGAAAATAAAACAGGTGTTGATATTTTCTCTTCGCTCAGGGACTTCATTTTCTCATTTTCCGTAGAAGTTTCATCGCATTATTCACACTTACAGGTTTTATTACATTATAACATTAACTTTTACTCACAATTTGGTGCTTTTAGTCTCCAAATAGAGCATACTGGTACTGTCCCTGCGCCGAGACGGACCTTCGCGCCGCACTGTTGACTGGAGGAGGAGGCAGCGGCAGGCGGCTTTTACCTCGTCACCATGGTAAATATTCTCTTTTGGGGCCGGGGGTGAGACTGGGCTGGCTTATACGTCCCTGCAGACAGATATCGGGGGAGAAATGGGGTGATTCTTATGTGGTGTGGGTGGGAGTGCCGCACCACATGTCGGCGGCCGCGGCGGGACGGTGAAGGGCAACATGGGGTGAATATGTGGTGAGGGGCGCGGCGGAGAGGGCGTGGGCGTGGCGGGAAGCAGGGCGCGGTGTGGGGCAGGGACAGTGTGAGTATGGGCAGTGGAGGCTCGAGTATGAAATAAATGAAGAGTTGCATCACCTGGGGCAAGGGGAACGTTTGGTAAATGTCCAGAATAGGACCCAACTCACACTGACGGACGAGACTTTTTTTCTGATTGTTTTCGTTGTGCTATGAAATACTCTGCTAACTGTTTCTGTCGCAAATCTCTAAAAAAAAAAAAGAAAAAAAATTCAAAGCATGTTGAACACCCGCCACCACAGCCTCAAAATAGCTCGCAGAGAGGTTCAGCTTGGACACCCATGGGAAATCGAGAGTTTTGGGTGGGGGAGCGTATTTGAACTACTCCAATCGAAATGTACACAACCTAACCCCCCCTGGACCCCCCCCCCCATGTATACGCGACTTATTTCTGCGAGGAGGTATTTCTCACTACACCGGCTGGGGCTACGCTTTCATGAATATTATCCTCATTATTATTTTATATATTATGTATATATTATATATCATGATATGGTGTGAGGATTTCTCTTATTGAAGCATCTGGCAACCCTACAGTCCTTCCTACCACCACCACCATGGCAAGCACGACTGCGCGACTGACGTAAATATTTACGACAAAATTTTTTATATCACAAGAACGAGTGATTTGCGACGGCAAAGCAATACGGCAATGTGTTGTATGGACACTAAACCCTTCATAGAGCACCAAGGCATTCATGGCTGTGAGTTGAGCCCTAATCTAGAATAATACCGAACGTTCACCATTTCCTGCCCCACCATTATCCTTTTGTGCTTTACTTTGCTCATCAGTAAATTTTTTCATGAAAGGCCACCCCCAGGTTATTGTGTAGAATCACTATGCCCATGTAATTTGCCTCGGTTAAGATTCGTTTTAGGTCCGTGCCAGTATCTCATTACCTACCTTGTGAAACATCAGTATCTCTTCATATATCTCTTCTACAAACCTTCAACAGTCATGGAAATGCTTTGAAAATCCAATGTAAGGACTTTTTTTTTTACTCTTGATAATAGGGGATAATGTTTACAAAAGCGCGACGGCCACGGCAACGCTGCAGCCGGGGTTGAGGTCGAGGGGGGTGCAACCCCCCCATTAGTAGGTCGTAAAGTTCAGTTGGAGTAGTTTAAATATGCTCCCCGACCCTAAACCCTCTTCGAGCTATTTTATGGCTGCGGCGGCTGCAGCGTCACCGCGGCCGCCGCCAGAGGAGGCGACGCGCTTTCGTAAACATTATCCCCTATTTTCAAGAGTGAAAAAAAAGTCCTTGAATTGGATTTTCAAAGCGTTTCCATGACTGTTGAAGGTTTGTAGAAAAGATATATGAAGAGATAGTGATGTTTCATAAAGTAGATTATGAGATACTGGCACGGACCTAAAACGAATCTTTACCATTTGCCTCTGTATTATAGTCCAGGAAAAGAAAGCATGTCCTTAAACCATAATATGAGAGTAAGTCAATAATATCTGGAAAAATATTGCTGAAGATAAAGAGTCGGCAAAGGATGTCCCTCGATCCCCTATTAGAAGGTTAGGTTTGGTTAGATAATAGGGATGGTGTCGAGGTGTAACAAAACCATCTCATTAGGTTAGGTTACATTAGATTTTGTCTAATAACTTTGATAAATACTATTCACCACACCTTGCAAATATATCCTTATGCTAATTTGTGTGACTATGTATTTAATGTTTATATTCCTGACTAACAAGTGTTTGTCTTCCCTTTCTCCGTGCAGAAGCCCATTATGCTGCAGGGGCACGAGCGCTCCATAACACAGATCAAGTTCAACCGTGAGGGAGACCTGCTTTTCTCCGCCTCAAAGGACCCCAAGCCCAATGTGTGGTACTCCATCAACGGGGAGAGACTGGGCTCCTACGATGGCCACTCTGGAACAGTGTGGTGCATCGACGTCAAGTGGGACAGCTCCCTCTTCATCAGCGGCTCAGCAGACCAGACCATGAGGTGAAGGGCTGGGCAGTGTGTTATGAATTCAGTTCAAAACAGATGATGGGGTGAAGTATAGCCTTTGTAACAGCACTGAAGGGTCTGATCCTGTAATTTACTTTCTCTTTTTTTCCAGATTTCATAGAGCATTTCTTTTTATTCTCAATGACATAATTTGTGTTTTCCTCATATGGCTGCTGTAATTCTATGTGTGAGATGAGTTAGTGATATACCAATACTGGTCACCAAGGACCATGTATAGTGTATGTAGGATAACTTAGAAGAAATGGAATGTTATACTAGTGTTTAAAATGGATAGATGTAAATATTCCCATAGTCTCATCTCAGTCTTGCCATCCTTTTTCTTTCCCTAAAATTTTCAAGCCAGCCAAATCTCCACAAAGTCTCATCTTAGTCTTGCCATCCTTTTTCTTTCCTCAAAAGTTTCTAGCTATCTCAAATCTTCCCAAATCTCATCTCCGTCTTGCCAACTTTTCCCCTGCAGGATCTGGGATGTGGAGACGGGTGCCTGCAATGCCACACTGGAGATGAAGACGTCGGTGCGTGGCGTCAGTTTCTCGTACTCTGGCACCATGATCGCCTACACCACCGACAAGATGATGGGACACAACTCCGAGCTTAACATCATTGACGTGCGGGAACCCAACAACGTTGACTGTGAGTTGAAGTATTAATTGTACTATTCTTATCCTGGCCTTCTCACACAGCTGCCCAATAAAACACAGACACATTGAAGGAATAAAATGTTGTAACTGTGAGGGTAATAATACATTTTTGATTAAACGAAATACAAGCAAAGAAACTGTGATATGTCTTTAATTAAACATTGCGGACAGAGACACGGAAAGTACAGATATAAAGTAACTGACATGTATAACACTAGTAATTTATTTTTTATTGTAGTGTATATTGTTTATTTTACTTATTCATATATTTATACTTACTTATTTATTTATTTTTCCTCACTGTCCAGCCACCCCCATCATGAAGACGCAGGTGACGCCAAACGACACCAAGGCGCTGGCGGTGTTGTGGGGGCCACTGGATGAGTACGTGGTCACCGGCCACGAGGACGGCTCCATCATCAAGTGGGACATGCGCACCGGCAAGAAGGTGAGGAACGGGTGATGAGGTGCTGCTGCTACTACTAATGACAATAATAATGATAATTTCTACAATTACAATAGACCCTCCATTTAGCGTATTTCTTTTAAATGATTTCCTCATAATGTGCCCTTGACCTGACTCCTACACACACACATTCACTCACACTGAAATAAAGTCCCACCAGTCCCAAATCGATAAATCTCATTGAAATAACAATTCCATTTCGCTCAAATTTCTTTGGTACCTGTCTTGCGTTAAACAGAGGGTCTACTGTACTTCTACTACTACTACCACCATCACTACCATTAATACTGATACTTCTACTACTGCTATTACAACCACCCTTGCAACTACCACTGAGTACTACTGCGACCAACACTAGAACTAATACTTTAACTGACTACCACCAACACTGGTACCGATATAGATACAGGTAACTCGATTTACGCGAGTTTGTTTTGCACGTTTTTTTAAATAACACGGGGTCCAAAATCCAAAGAAATGTTTAATTTACACGTTTTTTTAACTTATCCGCGATATTTTATGGAGTGGCCACCAAATGTCTCACGCAACTGGACTCACACGGCGCCGCGGCCACACAGCTGAGCTCAGTTCTTCCCGCGCGCCACTTGAACAACAATAGGGGTGGGCAGGTACCAGTACTAACGGTACCAGCTATACGGTACGGTACCGGTACCAGACTGCTCGGTCTGGTACCAATACTAGCCAGTCACTCATGGTGTCCCTCATTTCTTCCTCACACGAGTGAGGCTGAGACTGAGTGCTTGGGTGGATATCTCGGTGATATGGATATTCTCTCTCTCTCCATTGAATGAAGTGAATATTTATTTTTAGATAGAAACCTACCTCTTGTTTGATTTACATTGTTTTTGATTTACGCGACCTCTTACTCGCGTAAATCGAGTTACCTGTACTCCTACTGCATCTACTAGAGTAATACTATTGCTACTATTACTACTACTACTATTTTCCTTTAGTCTTTGTCATTTGCTACACAACATTATACTGCTGTTACTATTACACTAACTTTGCTCTTTCCTCTATAGTCGTGTCATTTGCTACACAACATTATACTGCTACTACTATTACACTAACTTTGCTCTTTCCTCTATAGTCGACCTCCTCCTGCACAACCTTCAATCAGCCATTTTCTCTTCTTTCTTGATACACCTTCATCCTCAGTGCTTCCTTCACCCTCACCTATCACCTTCCTCTCCCCTCATATTTTTCACTCTTTCCTTTACCTTCCTTTAGCTATTCTCTTCTCTCTTCTTTTTCCCCTAAACCTTCATCCTCTATTATCTTGTTTCTGCTTTTATCACTTGTACTGCATCTTTTTTTCACTTTTACCCTCACCTTCCTCTTCTCTCATTATTTCCTCTTCAATACAATATATTCCATCTTCATTATTCCCCTTCCTTCCTTCACCCTTAGCCCACTCTCCTCTCCTCACATTACTCCTTCATCACTTACTCCCTCTCCATTATTCCCTTAATTATTCCTTTCCTCACTCTTACTCTTCCACACCATCCTTCCATCACCATCATCTCTCTTTCCCCTCATTCTTAACCCTGTCTTCCTTCCATAGATTGAGGTGGGTCAGGAGCACACCAAGCAGATCAAGGACATGCAGCTCAGTCACGACGGAATGATGCTCATCACCGCCAGCAAGGACACCACTGCCAGGCTATGGGACATCTCCAACCTAGAGGCGCTCAAGATGTACAAGACGGACAGGCCGGTCAACTCTGCCGCCATCTCCCCGCTGGTCGACACTCACCCGCACGTGGTCATGGGCGGCGGACAGGAGGCCATGGACGTCACAACCACTTCGTCTCGTATCGGAAAGTTTGACGCACGTTTCTTCCACTTGGTGTTCGAGGAGGAGTTTGCAAGGGTTAAAGGACATTTCGGCCCCATCAACTCAATCCATTTCCACCCTAATGGTCGGGGGTATGCCAGCGGTGGTGAGGACGGTTACGTGAGGGTGCATGTGTTTGACGACGCCTACTACCAATTCAAGTTCGACTTCTAGGGGCAGAGTGCTGTTATCTATTTCTTATTTAGTTTGAAATTATATCTTCTGGGATCTTCTTTTTCTGAGTATCTTTTTCTTTGCAGTTGAATTCATATCTTTTAGGGTCCTCTTTCTTCCTCTGAATCATCATTTTTTGTTTATTTTTTAGTTTAAATTATATCTTATGGGGTCTTATTTTTCTTCTTCTGATCTATAGTGGTTTGGAGTCATAGGTCTGTCTCAATCCTTTCCTCTGTTTCATAAGACTTTTCTAAATAACATCTGGGGAGAGAGTGCCAGCCAGTCTGTCTGAAATTATATCTTGCCAGGTCTTCTACTTCTTGTGACCTATTTGCATTGCTTCATAGGTCCATCTCCTCTTGATCCTTTCCTCTCTCACACACTTTTCCTAATCATATACGAGTGCCAGCCTGTCTGTCTATCTGTCTCGGCCATTACCTTGACCTGACACCTTGACCCACTCTCCTTTTGTTGTGGGTCAGAGGTCAGAGGGTCATTTTATTAGGGGGGTGGGAGGGAGGAAAATTATCACCATTATTATCGGTGGGAGTTGTGGGGTTTGATACTTCTACGAAATACCAAGGATGAATGCATATGTTGTTGTGCAGTTCCTGAATAAAAGCCATTTCAGGAGAGGTGGTTGTTTTATTGGATGCATTTTTGGCAGCTTCATTTATTCATTTTTATTCATACTTATTTGTTTTTATTTTTATTATGTGTTTGCTTTTGTCTACATTTATCATTCATATTCCTTATTAATTTGATTTGTTTATTTATTTATTTATTTTTGAGTGTTTCTATCCACATTTATTATATAAATGTATTTAGTTAACCTTCAGTTGTATATTCATTTTAGTCATCTTTTTCCTATTCTCCTTTTCTTTACCTTTCATATACAGTACTGTCTCCAAGTTTGCGATGAATAGGTCGACGTTGCAGGTCGCAAACTTTGAAACATTATTCTTATGGGGAAAATTGAAAACCGTCAACATCTCATCTGAAATGCCGGCCAGAAAGCCGGTGATAGAGGGAGCCGCAGCCTAGCGCGTTCCACGGAAGGGCCGGAGACACGCCGGTCCGAGCCCGCGGCATGAGTGGCGAGAGGGCTCAACCGCCACCGCGAAATGCGAGCCGCAGCACACCGGGCCCACACCGCATGAGCGTGTCCCGCCTGCGACCAGCGCTGCGTGAACCCTGCGGTGGATCCCTGCCGCTGCCCCGCCGCGCCGGCTTTAGCGCGGACGGCGGAGGGGTACCGGGAGCGAACGGAGAGTGCCTCTGAGGGGCTTTGAGGGCCCAAACGACGTAGGGGTAGAAGTGTGGGTGGGACCAAGGATGAGAGACATATAAAGGATAGCTCGCTAAGCATTTGTTTTTTCCATAATGCACCGCGCTTGTGACGTCACTGGAGACCCACACGTGTGGCCGCGGCGCCACTGGACTGAAGCTTCAGAAAACACCACACTTCATAATATGATGTGTAAATCCTTGAATAAAACCAAGATACAAATGAGACTTGCTGGCGAGGGGCTCCAGCGCGCGTCACCACCGTGACGTCATGGCTAAGTTGATGACATTTCACTGAGCTATTGGCCGCGGCCACACGTGTGGGTCTCCAGTGACGTCATGGCTTAGTTGATGACGTTTCACTGAACTATCCTTAGTTGGGTGGGACCGCGGGGGTGAGGTGAACATTACCAGTGGGCGGCAGAATACAGTGTTGTAGTGGTGACGCTGCAGTGCGCCCTGACGTCACGACCACCTCCGCCCCGTTAACTAGAGCGTAAACCACCACTTTCTCAGGCGAGCCACCCGCAAAGTTCGGGTCATATCGCAATTTCGGTTTTCAATAAAAATCAAATTTTTGAGGTCCCTGTCGCAAACTTGGTGAATCGCAAACTTGAAACTCGCAATCTTGTAGACAATACTGTACTTTTTTTGTCACTGTAAAGAGGGGTTGCACTGACGTCACACCGCTTCGCTTTTGTTTTAGGAAAAACAACTGTCAGCCATTTTGGGAGGCACAAGCGATCAGCTGAGCCCCTGCCCCCTGATGATGGCTGGCCCGTGCCTCCCGTCTTCATATCACAATCTAAAAGAATACCTATGCAACAAATCTGGGCAGTGAGGCTAGGCTTCGTTATATAACTATCCATTTGGCTGCCAAATGATGATGGACATACAGTATATACATTTATTATCAAACTTCAAGATATATTTGATGATAGGAACAATGATTATATGACTAATTCAACCCCGGGCATCCCCGGGCGGTGTTTTGCAAGAGCGAAAGAACGTAAGGGGTTCGCAAAAAGCCAACTGACCTGTACTTGGCAGCCCCTGTCTACCTACCGCGAGTGGCAGTGTAGCACCTATCAGTAACAGTAATAGATGGGCCACTCACACCCACACCCACACAGTAATAAATGGACACTAACACACCAGTAATAGATGGACACTAACACCCACACCCACACAGTAATAGATGGACACTAACACCCACACCCACACAGTAATAGATGGGCCACTAACACACCCACCCACACAGTAATAGATGGACACTAACACCTGCACCCACACAGTAATAGATGGGCCACAAATACACCCACCCACACAGTAATAGATAAACACTAACACCCACACCCACACATTAATAGATAAACGCTAACACCCACACCCACACAGTAATAGATGGACACTAACACCCCCACCCACACAGGATCAGATGTACACTAACACCCACACCCACACAGTAATAGATGGACACTAACACTCACACCCACACAGTAATAGATGGACACTAACACCCACACAGTAATAGATGGACACTAACACCCACACCCACACAGTAATAGATGGACACTAACACCCACACCCACACAGTAATAGATGGACACTAACACCCACACCCACACAGTAATAGATGGACACTAACACCCACACACACAGACATAGATGTAGACTCAAACCCACACCCACACAGTAATAGATGGACACTAACACCCCCACCCACACAGTAATAGATGGACACTAACACCCACACCCACACAGTAATAGATGGACACTAACACCCACACCCACACAGTAATAGATGGACACTAACACCCACACCCACACAGTAATAGATGGACACTAACACCCACACCCACACAGTAATAGATGGACACTAACACCCACACCCACATAGTAATAGATGGACACTAACACCCACACCCACACCCACACAATAATAGATGGACACTAACACCCACACGCACACAGTAATAGATGGACACTAACACATCCACACACACAGTAACAGATGGACACTAACACTCACACCCACACAGTAACAGATGGACACTAACACCCACACCCACACAGTAACAGATGGACACTAACACCCACACCCACACAGTAACAGATGGACACTAACACACCCACCCACACAGTAACAGATGGACACTAACACCCACACCCACACAGTAACAGATGGACACTAACACCCACACCCACACAGTAATAGATGGACACTAACACCCACACCCACACAGTAATAGATGGACACTAACACCCACACCCACACAGTAATAGATGGACACTAACACCCACACCCACACAGTAACAGATGGACACTAACACCCACACCCACACAGTAACAGATGGACACTAACACCCACACCCACACAGTAATAGATGGACACTAACACCCACACCCACACAGTAACAGATGGACACTAACACCCACACCCACATAGTAATAGATGGACACTAACACCCACACCCACACAGTAATAGATGGACACTAACACCCACACCCACACAGTAACAGATGGACACTAACACCCACACCCACACAGTAATAGATGGACACTAACACCCACACCCACACAGTAATAGATGGACACTAACACCCACACCCACACAGTAACAGATGGACACTAACACCCACACCCACATAGTAATAGATGGACACTAACACCCACACCCACACAGTAACAGATGGACACTAACACCCACACCCACACAGTAACAGATGGACACTAACACCCACACCCACACAGTAATAGATGGACACTAACACCCACACCCACACAGTAATAGATGGACACTAACACCCACGCCCACATAGTAATAGATGGACACTAACACCCACGCCCACATAGTAATAGATGGACACTAACACCCACACCCACAAAGTAATAGATGGACACTAACACCCACACCCACACAGTAATAGATGGACACTAACACCCACACCCACACAGTAATAGATGGACACTAACACCCACGCCCACATAGTAATAGATGGACACTAACACCCACACCCACATAGTAATAGATGGACACTAACACCCACACCCACATAGTAATAGATGGACACTAACACCCACACCCACATAGTAATAGATGGACACTAACACCCACACCCACACAGTAATAGATGGACACTAACACCCACACCCACACAGTAATAGATGGACACTAACACACCCACACCCACACAGTAATAGATGGACACTAACACCCACACAGTAATAGATGGACACTAACACCCACACCCACATAGTAATAGATGGACACTAACACCCACACCCACACCCACACAGTAATAGATGGACACTAACACCCACACCCACACAGTAATAGATGGACACTAACACCCACACCCACACAGTAATAGATGGACACTAACACCCACACCCACATAGTAATAGATGGACACTAACACCCACACCCACATAGTAATAGATGGACACTAACACCCACACCCACATAGTAATAGATGGACACTAACACCCACACCCACATAGTAATAGATGGACACTAACACCCACACCCACACCCACACAGTAACAGATGGACACTAACACCCACACCCACACCCACACAGTAATAGATGGACACTAACACCCACACCCACATAGTAATAGATGGACACTAACACCCACACCCACACAGTAATAGATGGACACTAACACCCACACCCACACAGTAATAGATGGACACTAACACCCACACCCACACAGTAAGAGATGGACACTAACACCCCCACCCACACAGTAACAGATGGACACTAACACCCACACCCACACAGTAGTAGATGGACACTAACACCCACACCCACACAGTAATAGATGGACACTAACACCCCCACCCACACAGTAATAGATGGACACTAACACCCACACCCACACAGTAATAGATGGACACTAACACCCCCACCCACACAGTAATAGATGGACACTAACACCCCCACCCACACAGTAATAGATGGACACTAACACCCACACCCACACAGTAATAGATGGACACTAACACACCCACCCACACAGTAATAGATGGACACTAACACACCCACCCACACAGTAATAGATGGACACTAACACCCACACCCACATAGTAATAGATGGACACTAACACCCACACCTACATAGTAATAGATGGACACTAACACCCCCCACCCACACAGTAGTAGATGGACACTAACACTCACACCCACACAGTAACAGATGGACACTAACACTCACACCCACACAGTAATAGATGGACACTAACACTTACACCCACACAGTAATAGATGGACACTAACACTTACACCCACACTGTAATAGATGGACACTAACACTTACACCCACACAGTAATAGATGGACACTAACACTTACACCCACACTGTAATAGATGGGCCACCAGCACCCACACCCACACAGTAAAGGTGGGCCACTAACACCCACACCCACACATATGGAGACTAACACTCACCCACACAGTAAGAGATGGACACTAACACACACACTCACACAGTAATAGATGGACACTAACACCCACACCCACACAGTAATAGATGGACACTAACACACCCACCCACACAGTAACAGATGGACACTAACACACTCACACAGTAATAGATGGGCCACTAACACCCACACCCACACAGTAATAGATGGACACTAACACACCCACCCACACAGTAACAGATGGACACTAACACACCCACACAGTAATAGATGGGCCACTAACACACCCACCCACACAGTAATAGATGGGCAACTAACACACCCACCCACACAGTAATAGATAGGCCACTAACACCCACACAGTAATAGATGGGCCACTAACACCCACACAGTAATAGATGGGCCACTAACACACCCACCTACACAGTAATAGATGGGCTACTAACACACCCGGGCCACCCACACAGTAATAGATGGACACTAACACACGCACCAACACAGTAATAGATGGGCCACTAACACAAACACCAACACAGTAACATGGCGGGGAAAAGCTGAGGAGCTCTATTGTGGTAAATATGTGCCTCCCAAAATGGCGGGCCTTTGCGGGGCAGCTGCGAAGTGATCAGCTGATCGCTGCTGATGACGTCACGTGCAACCCCTCTATACTTACTGAGTTAGTTAATGCTCTTCATCACTCACGGAGAGAGGGTCAAGGCGATCACGTATTCTCCTTATTTCTCCTTAATTAAAGCACGGTCATGCGCAGAACAGCGATAAGAATCTCCATCGTGGGTGCTGGCTGGTCTGACTGCATGAGGATGTAAACAAACGCAACCCCTGTACCTTCTCGCTTTTATGGAAGGAATTTGCCATAATGACTCTTATACTTTTATTTTTTGTCAAGAAACACTAATTAGGACATATTTCATGTCAATATAAAGAAGGTTGTAAGATTTACACCACCTCCGTCGAGGTCGTAACTTACATCCTCCTTACACCTCCTTTACAACCTCCCGGATCGATGCATGTTCTCGGGAGCAATTAAGTACGTTCACACGTGGGAGGAGAAGCCGGGAGCATCAAGACGTAAACTGCAAGTATGCAAGGGCATGAATTCATCCCAGACACCCCAAAAGGCTACTACCATATCTTAAAACCACAATCGAGCCTAATATTGTAGAAATACTCTAAGTAAACGAGTTTTATCATAAGTAGTATTGATTGATTGTTTATTGTTGCATTTATAACAACAAAGGAGAAGGGAGGAACATGCCATCGCAACCCCCAGGCATTACATATAGTGTGATTATATAATACACGAAAATAATCGTTCCTTACCTCCTTCGATATCTCGCAAAGAGATAAACATTTCTCGTAAAGTTGCTGCCACTCTCTCAAACGTCGTTTTCCGTAGACTCAGCTTCTTATACAGCTTATCTTGTGGATCCCACAAGTGTCGATGCTGCCTCACTTCTAATAATGCCACCTCGGCATCCCGGCTTCAAATCTTGTCTGTATCTGCAGACATTTCTTGTTTTATTATTGGCGCCGACATGTTGACTATGAATTGCCAGGTGTTAAGCCGCCTTAAGGGTCGGAGGTTGTACCGCGGCTTTACACCGTTGTTAGGCTTATTAATTACAACCTGCTTTCTGAATATGGCCCCTGACAGGACAAACAGAGAACCGATTCACACTGATCTCTAAAGTATTTTGAGATCAGTGGAGACTATATATATAACTTAGTCTTAAAGCATTTGTCAAGCAGATGGACTACACTATTATATATATAACATGGGAGAGGATAAAGACGTTGGGAAAGGCCTTTAATTGTGTAATAGTAGATGATGATATGATGATGATGATAATTAAGATATATGGATGTTAAAAAGATGTCTGAATTCATTCACACAAGGGCCTTTTTTATTTCGTTATGTCTCGATATAGATAGATAGATAGATAGACTGAAGCTTAGAACATGTGAGTATACCCCGCAACATCATCTGCAGCGCGCTGATCTGCTGATGTGATGATTCAGCCACACGAGACTGCTGTAACGTTCTGCATAGTCATGTGTCTGCGTTGGTGACTGGTGAAGCTGTTGCATGGTGCTCTCGGTGTGTTGCATGAGAATAGCCGAGTGCGGGAAATGCATGAGAGACAGGGAAGGGCTAGACACGTAAGAAGAACATGTAAGAAAGGATACTAAGAGGAACATGTAAGAATGGTATGGCTATAATAAGAGGAGATGAATATGGTTAGACACGAAAGAGGAACAAAAATATGGAGGAATAGTTAGACACGTATCAGAGGAAGGAAAGCAGCAAATTAAAGCGCCGGCCTTTACATTTTTCTCTTTTCTTTCCTTCTGTTCCTAATTTTTTTTTTTTGAAGCGTTGCCACATTTCAAAAGCTATGACGAAAATTAATACCCATTCGCCACACAAATAATACCTAAATGAAATATTTTTACGATGTTAACCTATATTACTCACTATCTTGGGAACAATTTTAGCACCCTTACCACGGAAAATGATGAACTGATGGTATTTTAATCCTTATGTTACAAAGAAAGTATAATGCAATAAGGGAAAAGGGAGGTTAATTTTGCATCCCAGCTTCCACGAAAACGGGATTACTGGAAAAGAATGTATTATCAGCTGATTCATACAGTTAATCATAGAAGGGAAGGGAGCGAAGGGAATGTTCCAGCTATCAGTTTATTCATACAGCTAATCATGAAATAAATATATAACTAAACCAAAGATAGCCTTGTGATAGAAGGTAAGGGACCGAAAGAAATATGTTATCAGTTTATTTATACAGCTACTCATAGTAAATATAACCTGACTGGAGTAGATAAATATAAAATAGGCTTGTGATAGAAGCCAAGGGAGCGTTGGTGTATAGTGTTGACGTCGGCCATGGGGGACAGCTGACTACACCCCGCGGCCCAGGTAACTTGTCCGCCACACCCTCCAGGCTCGACATACCAGGCCATGGCGCGAAGGGCTGCTGCTAGAGGGTAATATCTATAATAGTAAGCCACTCCCCGCACTCCGCGTTGAGGGAGGACGTGAGCAGAGGCGTTTCCCGGGGGCCACCATCATATTCGGGGTTGGTGTCCGCGCCTCCCATCCCAGCACGCCCAGGGCCCGGCGGGCGCCACCTCACCACAGCGCCGCGGCGGGCGTTACCTCAGCGCCGGGAAGGAGAATCAGAGTGTCGGGGCATAGTATATCCCGCCGCCCCGCCCCGCCCCGCCCCGTCAGACATGGGTGAGCCCCGCCCAGACCCCTCCGCGCTGGCCCGGGGCGCCGCGCTGGGCCGCGAGTCCCTGCTGCAGGCCGCCGTCATGACGTAGGTCATGGGAGGGGCGCCGTGACCTGACTTGTGAGGGGAGCTGAAGAATATAATCTCCGCCCATTTTCTCATTTCCTCTCCTGTCACCTACAGACTTGGAAACCTCTGGGAAATGCAATAATATCTGATAGGGGGAAGCACATATTAATAATAAGAAAGCTAAATTCTTTAAAATTTTAGGAGAAAACAAGAAAATTGCTAAAATACTTAATATCTAGGAAACCTCTTTACATCAGGAAAACTTCCCTCCCTGGACTGTATCACCTGTGGCACGCCTCAGCACGTAAAGTAATATTCTTGATCTACACCCATGTAAAGATGGCGGAGGAGGCCACTGCTGATCCATGCCCTGCCATGCTCTGTTTCTTCAAACAAAAAAACTCCACCTTACTGAACTTTTTTTTTTCCCGTCTGGCCCGTAGTGCCAGTAGTCTACCGTGATCTGGCCTGTTGGTCAGTCCTAGGCTGATGGTAGTGCAGGCAGGTTTTTTTTTAGTAGGACCATTCTTGCTTGACTAATGCTGTCCCCAGAGCACTCTTTAGAGAGTACACCAGAGTCTGGGATGATAGGTTGTCATCAGGGTAGCATGTGGGTAGTCTTAGGCCATTTGACAATGACAGGACATTGTCAGCTTGTATCAGCAGGTGGGACTTGAACCCAGATATTCCAGGACACCGCGCACGCATGCTGACCTCTCAGCCACCACTTCTCGAGAGTATAATCTGCTCAGATAGTTACCTGTCATCATTGAAATAATAACATCAAGACTTAATTCATTGTACAAATCTCAGATGTTATAAATTTGTTATAAACAGGTATCTATGTGATGATTAGCACATTGAAATCTATCAGAATAAAATGTCAACTACCAGAGTGAATTGGATGTGATTCTGAACTAGTATACTGTACCTGTGACAGGCAATTTTCTTGTGTCTTATTCTTATAATTCATATGATTCTTTTAATTTGTTGCTCATCTATCAGTAATATATCTTCCCCCTCATGCAAAAGACTTGCATTCTCCCAGGTCTCTAAACTAATGATGATAGGAAACGAAATATGAAGAATATGGATGGAGGTTTTGTTCTTTAGCTAAACCTGCTGCGTGTTGGATAGTAACTTACTGAATGCTGGATAATATTCTGCTGCATGTTGGATGGTAACCTACTGCGTGTTGGATAGTAATTTATCTGCCTAGTTGAAATGAAACTAATTACTACTCATAACTAACAGAGCACCTTGCTAACCTAATGGAGGGTAACTTATGGCCACAAAATAGTAGTGTCAAGCCCAAAACTTTGCACTGCCCATTTAATAGCCATACCATCAAAGTACAATTTCACCCGGAATGATTAACAACAAGGCGTTACGCTCACTGAGAGGAGAAATGGTGTCAGGTGTTGTGGAGATGTAGACAGCTTTGTGGGCAAGTTCTTTACTGTGACAGTGAAGCAGCTTCGATTCTCTCAACACAGCCCACTGAACATTATTATTATTATTATTATTATTATTATTATTATTATTATTATTATTATAATTATTATTATTTGATTATCATTATTATTATTATCATTATTAACATTTTTATTGTTTTTACTTTTATTATCATTATCATTGATATGAAACACTGCAGTAAATAGAGCTTGAAGAAGATAAATACTAAAAGTTACAAAGTTTGTAACACAAACACACGACACAGGGAATCAAGGATAAAGGAAGTAAAATAGAAAATTGTGCCCATGTTTGTTTATCACTGACACCTGGCTTACAATATCTAAGCTGTGTGTCAGTTGTGTGATGCAATGCTTCCACCATGCAAAAAAGGTTATCACGAGCAAATAATGTAACCTTATTTGTATGGTAGCCCAGCCCCAGTAAATTAGTAACAGCATGAAATTGGAGGTGTTGCTGTACCGAACCTTTACCTTGCCTTAATGTCTGGTGTGTCTGATTAAGAACCAGCAGCTGAACCTTCATAGCTTCATTAAATGACTTACAAAAGCTTGTAGAGTCCCCGCAAACTTATTTATTGCATTGAGATAACAAAAAACTGTTTAAATCGTTGATAGAAAGAGCAGGGTCTTCACAATGTCTGAATATTCATACTCTATTGATTGTTATTTTGATAATGTATAATGATGGTAGTTATAATAAAATTACTGCTGCTTTTACTAGTACATAGTGAAAATACTAATATTTGTAATAATAGCATCAATACAACAATCCCAATCATCTTATTTTTCTTCAGAGATAAAAATTTTACAATTCTTTTTCTTTAAGAGATAAGCTGTTTACATTCTCCTACTCTCAACTATGATTTTCTTCACATATATATATATATATATATATATATATATATATATATATATATATATATATATATATATATATATATATATATATATATTTTTTTTTTTTTTTTTTACTACCTTTTTTTCAGAAATAATCTGTTTAGTTCTTTTTCTTTGAGATAAATTATCTACTACTATTTCTTTCAAAGAATTACTTTCTACTACTACTTTTTTCTCAGCAACAGACTATTTCTAACTTTTCTCACCTTCCCCTTCAGTGACAAACTCTCTACTTACAACTTTCCTTCCTTCCCCCAGAGATAAACTGTCCACCACCGCCACCGCCATGTTCGGTAACCTCAAGAGCAGACTTGGGGACGTGGCTGACCTCAAGAAGCTGTCGTCTCCCACGTCCCTTGTCGGGTCACGGCAGAGATCAAGGCAGCACACCCCGGGCACCATGACCCCCACCCCCTCCACCTCTTCCCACTCCCGACAGCCCTCCATCACCTCCCTTCCTGGCATAGGCGCCTCGCCCCCCGTCTCACCTACAACCCCAAGGACTAGTGGGAGTGTGGGGGATGAGCAGGAGAGGCCTGGGATGAGTTTGGAGAAGGTGTGTGTGTGTGTGTGTGTGTGTGTAATTCACCTCTTGGTCTGCTGCGGGTCTCTCTTGAGACAGCCAGCCGTTCCCCTACGGAAGAGCACAGAGCTCATAGTACCGATCTTTGGGTAGGGCTGAGACCATTCAGTGTGTGTGTTTTATATTGAAATTTTTTGTGTAGGATGTTTTATTTTGTATTTTTTGATGTGTATTCTAAATGGAGGCAGCCGGTGAGTGAAGTAACGCTCCCTTATGTATGTACTCCCTGTTAGTTAGTTAGTTTATCTTGTGAGTTTTTTTGTGTGTGTTTTATTTTGCAAGTTTTTTATTGTATTATTTTTTAACTTTTGTGTGTGTGCCTGTTGTGTTTTTTATTGTGATTTTTTATGTATGTGTGTTCTTTCCTAATATAGTCTCACCTCTTTACAAGATTCTGACTTCAAATTACAATAGTACTTTACATATAACATTTAGTCTTTACAATAATAACATCAAAACAAACTTCCAGTGCTTTACTTATAACATTTAGTCTTTAGAATAATAACAACAAACAAACATCAAAACAAAATTGCAGTGCTTAACTTATAACATTTAGCATTTGCAATCATACACACACCAAAACAAACTCCCAATCACTTCAGGAGCAAGAACTTGAACGCGAGGTCTCCAAGCTAAGACTGGCCCTGGAGGCTCAGCAGGACTCCGCACTGGACCGCCTCAACACCAGGGAGAAGGAGTGGAGGGCGAGGGTGGAGGAGGAGCGGGAGAGGGCGTCGCGGCTGGCCAAAGAGCTGGAGGAGGCAGCCGAGAGGGAGAGGAAGCTACATGGGCGCCTTGATGCTGTGGAAGGGAATAAACAGAGCGTTGTGTCTCAGCTGAAGCAGGCGCAGGGTGAGTGTTTTGGGGAGTTTGAGAGAGAGAGAGAGAGAGAGAGAGAGAGAGTTATGTTATATTTCCTCTTTTTTCGTCATTTGTATGTTTGTTTTGTCTATATTGCACAGTGTTTGTTTAATTCTATAGATGTTTATTTGTGTACCTTGCTTGCCTTCTTCTATAGTTGTTTTCAGTGTATCATAGATGTTGTGTTTTTTATTATATTTGTGTTTTTCTGTTGTTATTGTTAGGCATGTTTTTTTCCATTTTTCTTTGTGTGTCTCTGTATTTGTTTATGTTGCTTGCTTAGTGGCACTGCTTTCCTTTGTTCTTTTGTCCTTTGTTCTGTGTATTTGTTGAGTGGTAAATATCTTCAGTTTGATAGTGTGTGTGTGTGTGTGTGTGTGTATGAGTAATTCAATGATATGAAAAAGTTAACATACATATTAATGATGAAACACACACACACACACACACACACACACACACACACACACACACACACACACACACACACACTATTTGTATCTGGAAAGACTTCCTGTTTGTTTTAGCTGGAAATTTTAACTGATACTCTTAACAGTCATATTCTCAAGGAAGTCCTAAATGTTCATAGACACACTGCAGCATAAAACAATCTTTTCAGAAGCCAGTAAAAGAAAGAATGCATAATACGACCACCAGTAAGCAGTATATCTCCAATAATTTTCTTGGACATTTACTAAGAGAAAAGATTTATTTTCAAGCCAGCACGGGGAACACTTTCTTTAGCTTCTCTGTATCGTTTAGTATCATTCAGCATCATGATACAGGTGAATGAATGAGTGATAACAGTGATAATGTAGTAAAATAATGATACTGATAATAATAATGATAACGATATTAGCATTAATGATGAATGTAAAAGCACCCTAACGCCCCCACATAGAGGGGTGATTTTTTTTTTCTGGTAGTCAGTTTGGCCACTAAAATTGATTAGTTCCTGACTCTTAGTTGATTGGCCTTCCCAAAATTTTAAGAAGCAAAGAAAGCTGTTTCATTTAACACATTAGTTATCATGTTTCAATGATGTTTGCAGCAAAATGTTGAGTTGCTTTTAACATTTTATTTATCCTGCAATTTTTGTTTTTATTTAGTTTACAAAAGGTTTGGTTTAACACTATTTTTATCTTGTGTTAATATGTAGTAAATGATTGTGTTTCTTTATCTGTGTAGAACTTGAAAATGTCTACAGTGAAACCAAATTGTCGAGTCCGTTTGGGCGGAGGCTCCTGTGGGTCCATTTCTCCCCTCTGCTCTGCCACACAGTCCCAACACCTATCTCTTCCTCTCGTATGTAAGGTAAAGGTAACATATGATAGGAAAAAATAGGTGTTGGGACTGTGTGGCAAAGCAGAGGGGAGAAATGGACCCGTGGGAGCCTCTGCCCAAATGAACTCAACAATTTGGTTGGAGTATAGGAACTGAGCCTAACTTACTAGTCACATGATGGCCAATTAAAATCCAGTAAATCTTATCTGTACAAACTATTCATACATACTAGTTACTGCGAGAGACAGGATGCATATGAATTTCAACCTTTTATATATAGAGGAAGATGAACAGACATTTCTATTCCTCTGTATAATGATAGGAATGAGAATTTTGAAGTGTATCTTTGGGTGGTGATGTTGAGTTGGTGTGTATGCTGTCGCCCCTCCACGCACCTCCACTCTAACAATTGACGGTTCTCTCCTTCCCTATTGTTTTCAGCGAGGGTCAAAGGTAAGTGTCGCTACCCCACACCACTCTCACCTTGCTCGGCCATGCTTTAGAGAGAGAGAGAGGCTTGAGAGGGCTGTGTGTGTTAGATGATGATGGTGGTGGTGGTGATGGTGATATAATGTTACGCCACCTTACTCATGCTTTCCCTGCCCTCCTTGGCGAGTGTATGGTGAGCTGATGGTGACGATGCAGTGACTTGACTTATCTCTATCTGTATCTTAGAGCTGTATCTTAAGACACCATCGCTTCTCACATCAACTGTTTCTAAAGGTCAAAGAGGGGATCAATCGGGTTTTCATGAGTGTTTTTTAAGGTTCATGGCACAGAAGAACGGTCAAACTACCACCAGGGCCATAAAACTGCTCCTGGAAATGCCCCAAACTTCTATAAAAGCCTTGTCAAATATGTGAACTTGGGCGACGAAATGTTTTAAAATACGAACCTTACTCTCTTTCTTATTTGGATTTTACTCTGTTTCTCTGTCTCTCTCTGGTTCAGCACTTTCATCCTTGCTTAGTGTATTTATCTTGTCCTTATCATCCTTGCTGTATCTCTCTTTTTCTCTTTTTCTCTTTTTCTTCAAGGTACAGCAGTAAAGTGAAGTGCATGTGTGTGTGTGTGTTTGCGTGCAAGAGAGTAAGAGAGAGCACATATATCGCATCACTAACCTCTAGAGCCATTTATCCACCCTCTCACGGCACCCCAACATCTATCCTTCTTATCCTTGCTTTATCTCTCTTTCTCTTTCTCTCTTTTTCTTCAAGGTAAAGCAGTATAGTGGAGTGTCTGTGTGTGTGTGCGTGCAAGAGAGTAAGAGAGAGCACATATATCACATCACTAACCTCTAGAGCTAGTTATCCACCCTCTCACGGCACCCAAACAAACAATCCAGACCACAGACTAAAGGGGCTATTACACTGGGCAAATTTTCCGTGGATCTTCAGTCAAACCACAATTTCCGCTGGCGTGGTTCTCATTTGTTTCTTGTTGTTGCTGATGATGATGATGGTGAGTAATACCGTCGCCCTTCATTGAAATCTACTGTAGCTTTGGAAGATAGTGGACTGTTCAGAAAACCACGGAAATAGGAGAACCACGCCAGCGGAAATCGTGGTTTGACTGAAGATCCACGGAAAATTTGACTAGTGTAATAGCTCCTTTAAGCAAGAGCACAGTGCATTAGTGTCCCCTGCCATCTACGTATCTCACTTCCCCTGTACAGCTTGAATTTATGATATCTTTTCCCCCTCTTGTGGTCTCGTTTTCCTCCCCTTGTACTTAGATCTGGGTTGATTCATGACTTCTCCGACTGTTTATATATCTGATGAGTGTGTTTAATTTATAATGGAACAGTGCTCATTTCAAAGGCTGTACATTTCTTTTTATCTTTTCTCTATTTATCCCTCCATCTATCTATCTTTAATTCTTTTTATCTATATCTATTTATCTGTATCTTTCTATATATATTTCTTTTTCTCACACACTTAGGGCCGCTTTCACAGTTGTTTTCTTTGTTTTGATCATTACTAATGGCGGCGATCGCCACTGTAAAATTTCCACGTAAAACTGGCCGATGGGGTAGTGGCAGCTGCGGGGTTAGCCTAGCCCCGCACCTTACCACGCACTCTCAACACCTCTCGCTTCCTCTGCAGCCGCCACTACCTCATCGGACAGTTTCACGAGGAAAACTATAGCATCGATCGGCACCATTTGTAACGATCAAAACAAACAAAACGACTGTGAAAGCGGCCCCTTAGTATTGGCATAAGTGTTGGTATTGGTGATGGTAGTAGTAGTGGTGGTGGTGGTGGTGGTTGAAGTGATGGTGATGGTGGTTGAAGTGATGGTTGTGGTGGTAGTGGTTATGGTAATAATGTTTTTCTAATCATATTTTTTCACTTTTTTCACCTTTTTCCAGGGTCGATATCTACTTTTTGATCACTCAGTATTTTAATGTTCATCTCTTTTATATTTTAATCTCAACTTGTGTACTGGTAACCCTGAACAATAGACTATTACTCTCCTATGTACAGTCATCAAAAAACATATTGAACACCCATGGGTCACTTGAATAAAAACTTGTGCGATATCTATAGACCAACGTTGCCAGATTGTCGTACTCAGCCTCCTATGTTTGCCGATTTCCGACCCCAAAACTGTCTCCTCAACCCCAATAACTGCCTTCACATATAGTTATCGTTAAAGTGGTTAATTACGGGTGCTTTTTGGCAATAGCTATGAAACTGGTAAACATGAGGCTCTGAGTATGATAATCTGGCAACGGTGCTATAGACAGACACTGAAGCCTTTGATACCAACCGAACCAGCACAGCATTTTGTCTATAGGTTTCACTCAGGTTCTGTTCAATCACCCATGACTGCTGGATATTCTTTTTACCGATTATACGTTTGATTACCTTCCTTTTCATATCTCTATTGTTTCTCCTTTATGATGCCTCTTAACCCTCATTTGATTTTCTTGTCCTCAGCTGATTATTTTCCATCCAGATTCTCATAAGCCGTTTCTCATTCTAGTTCCTTTTGCCGGTAACTCTCAGTGATCTTATACTTTATACGTTTGATTACTTTCCTTTTCATACCTCTATTGTTTCTCCTTTATGATGCCTCTTAACCCTCATTTGATTATCTTGTCCTCAGCTGATTATTTTCCATCCAGATTCTCATAAGCTGTTTCTCATTCTAGTTCCTTTTGCTGGTAACTCTCCATGATCTTAAATTTTATCATCTTTATTTTTCTTTCCTCAGCATTTTTTATTTTTTTTATTCACCAAGCTGATTCTTTTGCATTCTGACTCCTGTAAACCTTAATTTTATTCTAGTTCCTTTAACTGAGAACTCTTCATGATCCTAAATTTTATCATCACTATTTTCTTTCCTCAGCATTTTTTTTTATTCACCAAGCTGATTCTTTTGCATCCTCATTCCTGTAAACCGTCATTTTATTCTAGTTCTTTTTACCAAGAACTCTTCATGATCCTAAATTTTATCATCACTATTTTCTTTCCTCAGCATTTTTTTTTCTTCTTCATTCACCAAGCTGATTCTTTTGCATCCTGACTCCTGTAAACCTTTATTTTATTCTAGTTCCTTTTACCAAGAACTCTTCATGAGCCTAAATTTTATCACTTTTTCTTTCCTCATCATTTTTTTTTTCTTTTTATTAACCAAGCTGATTTTTTTTGCATCCTGACTCCTGTACACCTTTATTTTATTCTACTAGTTCCTTTTACTGAGAACTCTCTACTATCTCATATTTTATCTTCACTCTTTTTCTCTCCTCAACATTATATTTATTCACCAAGCTAACCATTTTGCATCCTCATTCCTATACACCTTTTTTCATTCTTGTTCCTTTTGCCGGTTACTCTCCATGATCTCAAATTATGTCTGCACTATATTTCTTTTCTCTGCATTATATTTATTCACCAAGCTTGCATGTAGATGAAAATGGTGGTGGTGAATACATTTTTTTCAGATGAGGGTTGTAAAGTCACCCTGCCCCTTCCTCTGCACATGTTAAAAGCTTGTGATAATGAAATGCTATGCTTGTATTTTTTCCCGTTACCTACCGGCTTGCACTTTGGCACTCGGGCGCTCAAGTATCCTCTCTTCTCACCCTCACCCCCCAGAGCTGCTGTGTTGTCTTTGCTGTTGCTGCTGTGTTGCTGTTTGATAACCCAGCCAACCCAAGAACTGACTAACCAACCCTGTGATTTTTGGTGTGATTTTACATGATTTTTTTTTAATATATCTGCATATCCCTCACCTTTACCTCTACTTTTGTGATTCTATGATTTTTCTTTAACCCGGTAGCTGCGGGGATCATATTTCATATAGCGAGAAAAATGAGAAAAAATCATCACCCACACAAACCATTTCATAATATATATCAACGCATTTGTGATCAGTTTATGCATCATCTATTTTGGGGGGTTTATATCACGGCAAAAATTTGGCCTGTCGCTGGTACACGGTAAAGCCAGAAATTTGGACCATCGCTGCTACTGGGTTAACAAATGCACATATTTCTCACTTTTTTTACATGATATTCCGTAACAAATCCTCATATTTCTCACTTATCTACTATTTTGTGTGATTTTACATTTTTTTTTTTTTCAAGCATGCACATATCCCTAACTTATACCCACTCATACACACACACACACATGTACACCCATACCCACGCTTACACACGTCTCTGGAGGGTTGACGGGTGTGTGTTGCAGGGCTGGAGGCCAAGGTGTGTGAGATGCAGGACAACTATGACCAGCTGGAGGGCCTCAACGCTCAGGAGGGGGCCAAGGTCAAGCATATGGTAGGTACTTTCTTCTCTTGTACTTCTATTATTATTATTATTTTTCATCATCATCATCATCTCGTTCAATGGTTGGATGCTTTATGGCTCTCCTCCATTCTACTCTGTCTTCTGCCTGATCCTCATCCAATCCCATTAATACAAAGTCTTCCTGTATACACCTTCACATTTTCCTAGGTCTACCAACTGGTCTCCTTCCTTCTACCTCTAATCTCTCCAAAACTCCCAACACTGTAACCTCCCTTGCTCTCTTTCTCCTCCATTCTACTCTGTCTTCTGCCTGATGCTCATCCAATCCCATCAATGCCAAGTCTTCCTGTATACACCTCCTCCACATTTTCCTAGGTCTACCAACTGGTCTCCTTCCTTCTACTTCTAATCTCTCCAAAACTCCCAGCACTGTATCCTCCCCTGCTCTTTTCACATGTCCAAACCATCGGAGTCTTTCCATTCTGAGCACTGTTTCCAGGTCCTCTACTCCACATCTGTTAGCTACATCTGCACTGGACACCCTATCTTGCCACCTGATCCCTGCGGTATACCTCAGCATTCTGCGATACTTGCTGTCAATACCTCCATCAATTTTCTAGTTAGAGCCCATGTGATTGTTATTATTTTTATTATCATTATTTTTTTTTTACTGCAAAGGAGGTAGTTAAAGTAAAAAATTGTCTCCTATATCCTTTTTTTTCCTAATTCTTCTTTTCTTTGTCCTTTTTTTCAGGGCCAGTTCCTTGATTTTTTATTTATTTATTCCATTTTTTATTTTTTTATTTTTAAACTCCAATTCCACAGTCCAGTGCAGTGTCTCTGTATGCACCCAAACCAAACTTTTCTCTACATTTTTCTTATTTTATTATTATTATTTTTTTTCAGTCTCCAATAATAGAGATTTCCTGTAAAATTTCCAACACTTTCTAACCTTCTATATCAGCACCAACCACTATCCAAGAATTTTAAGTAGTAGTATTTTCTGTTTGATATTAGAAGCTCATAAACCCATTGTATTAAACTCTGGAACTGACCCATTTTATTTTTTATCGTTATTATTATTTCGTATGGCAGAATAGGTGACCAACTGATCACCACACACTAACCCTTTATCCACACACCCCACAGCTGCTGAATGCCAATAGCGAGCTGGACCGAGTGCGAGAGGACCTCAAGCAGCGGACTGAGGCCTTGGCGGCTGTGGAGGCCAAGCTTGGGCGTCTCCCGGGCCTTGAGGAGCGGCTTGGAGTGCTCAGCGAGGAGAAGACAGAGCTGGAGACCCAAGTGGCGGGGCTGAAGCAGAGGCTGAGGGTGGCCGAGGGAAAGTAAGGGAGAGTTTTTTTATATATTATTTATTTTATATTTTATTTTTAGCAATATTCTGACGTGTTTTCTTCAGATTCTTCGCTTTATTGTTAATTTTGAGTCTCTTACAATGGTTTTCATCTGATTTTTCACTTTTTTTTTTTTTTTACAGTAAAGGAAACAGTTCAAGGGCACAAAAAAAAAGGAAACTAATGAAAAAAAGCCTGCTACTCACTGCCCCAAATTTCCATTCTCTTTCTGTTTATTTTTCTTCAGATTTTTCTTGCTGTCACTAATTTTGAGTCTTGCTATGTGTTGTTTTCTTCTGATTCTTCACTTTCTCACTAATTTTTGAGCTTGCAATGTTTTTCTTTTGGTTCTTCATGTCATTGCTATTTGGAACCACTTCTGTATCTTCTTCCTATCAGTATGTTTCTTATGGATCTTGGCGTTCTTATTTAGCAGCATCCTTACACTGTTCCTCCCTTCTCTTCTCTCTGTTACATATTTTCCTTCTTTTCTGTCTCATTCCTACATTAATCAACCCTCTTTACCTCTTACCTTCCTTCTTTTCCGTCCCCTTGCCGCACTCCTTATTCTCATCTTTTTTTACCTTCATTTCTTACCACAATCCTTTCCTGTCTCTTTCATTCCTACAGTTATCTCCCCGCTTTACCTCTGTTACCTTCCTTCTTTTCTGTCGCCTTGCAGCACTCGTTATCCTCATCTTTTTTTTACCTTCATTTCCTACCATCCTCCTTTCCTGTCTCATACATTCCCTCTTTTTCGTTCCTTCCCACACCATCTACTTACTCTCATCTCCTTTTTCTTCCTTCATTTTCTACTTCCTCTATTGTCTCCTACATTTCCTCTTGATTCCTCCCCACACCATCTACTTAAGTATCTCCTCACACCCTTTCGCCGTCAGGTGTCGAGCACTGGAGGAGACCAAGGAGGAGGAGGTGCACCATCTGGAGAGCCGCATCGCCACCCTAGAACAGAGGACCTCTCAGACGGGCCTTCAGGAGACAGACCGCATACAGGCTCTCATAAAGGAGGTGAGGGACTGAGGCTATTGTTTTTGTAGTTGTCTGTAACTCCTGTTGGTTGTGTTTTGCTGTTGCTTCTGTTATTGTCCCAGTTCGACTTTTTCATTTGCACCTCATATCAAACTCTTGTAACTTGTTAGAATGTAGTTAAAGAAGTTCTTCCAAAAGTATAGTCCATTTCCACATGTAACAAGAAATGGTTTAGATGGTAATGTGAGCCAGCCTGGAGAAGGAAAGAAGGGAAGAGGAGGCATACAGGTAAAGTAAGGGAGAAGGAAGGAAGGAATGTTCTATCCTCTGTGGTGGTCTGTTGTTAACTGACTGTTGTAGGGCTTTTAACTAGTACAAAATGCAATGTCTGAAGAGGCAATCAGGAAGGAATACCATTTCAAGGATGTTTCGATAAAGTTTGGCAACCTTGCAGACAATGCAGAAAATGACACGGCTGACACTCACATGATCAGTAATTTTTTACGCATAACACTACTGTTCACACCACACACTTCTAACTCACCCTCACCACCACAACTCATCCATGTAGTTTGTGTTTTGTTACTGCATTTGTTAAGGTTCCAGTTAACTTTTTTTGTATTCACACATCTCTTATTGCACTTTACCACTGACTCACACTCACCTTCACACCATCATTTCTGTTGTCTTGTAACCATTTTTTTTTGTGTGTGTGTGTGTTTTATTGCTGCTTCTGTTAGGATTACAATTTCCATTTTGCATGTACACACCTCATACCACACTCAATGACTGATTCACGCTCACCACCACACACCACTGACACACCCTCTCCACCATAGACCACTAACTCCCTCACCACTACACCGCTAACTCCCCCTCACCACCACACAGCGGGAGACGGTGGAGCACAGTCTGGAGGAGGCGCGGCAGCAGCTAAACAACATCAAGGCGTCCTGGAGCACCAAGATCACCAGCCTGGAGGAGCAGATTCATCACCTCAATGCCAAAATAGCCGAGGACCAAGTATGGAGGAGAAGGGGAGGGGGCTGCTTGTTGAGTGGGAGAAGGGATAGTATTTGTTTTTCTACCTGTCTACCTCTTTATCCATCTGTCCTCTTTATTAAACTTTTCATATATGTATCTATATTTCTCTTGTTCTGTCCACCTATCTACCTCTATTTATCTATTTATTTATCTCAGTTTGTGTCTATCTTTATTTCTATCTTTGTCCACTTTTTTTTTTCTTTGAAGGAAGCATAACATTGTATTTTCCGGTTTCTGACCCCTAAATATTGCAAAAAAGAGCATTAATAATTACCGATTTTAACAATAATTATAAATACATATCATTATCTTTGTGGGTGCGATAGTTTTTTGTCAGAAATCGTCAAAAACAATACTCCAAGTACAACAATCTGGCAACGTAGGCTCAAGGTTGAAAATTGATAAATAAAACAAGCTCAGTAATCGCCGTTCACATAAAGAAAGTAATTTAAAGACTCGGTTGTTAATCTTCTCTCCTTCGCCTTCCAACAGAGTGACCTTCAGGCAGCAGAGGAGAGGAACACCAGCCTCACCACCAGCCTCCAAGCACTGAGGGAGGAGGTGAAGGCGGTGCAGGAGAGCAAGGTTGAGGCCAAGAGGAGGATGGAGGAGGAGAAGGGGAGGCTGCAGGAGGACGTGGAGACCCTGAAGTGGCAGCTGGGGCAGAAGGAGGCCAGGGAGGAGGAGCTCAATAACAGACTGGTGAGTGGGGAGGATTTTTATTTATTTATTTATTTATTTATTTATTTATTTATTTTTTTACAACAAAGGAGACGGCTCAAGGGCAACAAAAAGAGTGTAGAAAAAAAAAAGGCCGCAACTCACTACTCCCATGACAGACAAAAGTAAAGGTGGTCAATTGTCAGAGATTTATTTTATTTATTTATTTATTTATTTATTTATTTTACAACAAAGGAGACGGCTCAAGGGGAACAAAAAGAGTAGAAAAAAAAAGCCCACAACTCACCGCTCCCACAAGAGACAGAAGTGAAGAGTGGTCAATTGTGGGGGGGTTATTTTATTTATTTATGTTTTTTTTTTACAACAAAGGAGACGGCTCAAGGGCAACAAAAAGAGTGTAGAAAAAAAAACACGCAACTCTCCGCTCCCACAACAGACAGAAGTAAAGAGTGGCCAGAAGAGAGGTCAATTGTGGGAGTTTTATTTATTTTCTTGTTTTGTTTAACCCGGCAGCTGCGGGGACCATATTTCTTAAAGGTCCCTCTAAGCGAGAAAAAACGAGAAAAAAATCATCATTCCCGCAAACCATTTCATAATATGTATCAACGTATTTATGATCAGTTTATGCATCATCTATTTTGGGGGGGGGGTCTTTATCATGGCACAAATTTGGCCCGTCGCTGGTACACGGTAAAGTCACAAATTTGGTCCGTCGCTGGTACACGGTAAAGCCACAAATTTGGCCCGTCGCTGGTACACGGTAAAGCCACAAATTTGGCCCGTCGCTGGTACACGGTAAAGCCACAAATTTGGTCCGTCGCTGGTACATGGTAAAGCCACAAATTTGGTCCGTCGCTGGTACATGGTAAAGCCACAAATTTGGTCCGTCGCTGGTACACGGTAAAGCCACAAATTTGGCCCGTCGCTGGTACACGGTAAAGCCACAAATTTGGTCCGTTGCTGGTACACGGTAAAGCCACAAATTTGGCCCGTCGCTGGTACACGGTAAAGCCACAAATTTGGCCCGTCGCTGGTACACGGTAAAGCCACAAATTTGGCCCGTCGCTGGTACACGGTAAAGCCACAAATTTGGTCCGTCGCTGGTACACGGTAAAGCCACAAATTTGGTCCGTCACTGGTACATGGTAAAGCCACAAATTTGGTCCGTCACTGCTACCGGGTTAACAGAATGGATGCAACTCAAGGGCACAAAAAAATAACAGGAAACAAAATTGTCTACAATGGCGCTGATCCTGTAAATTTGAGAGGATGTGGAAGGATGTTAAATTGTTAATGGTGGTGTTTTTGTTCTTTTTCATAGTTTATTTTGATAGGTGGATAGATGGATGTTTATTGACCGCAAAAAATACATCCTCACAGTATAATCTCTTGCTCAACCTCTTATCTTTTTGGTGTTCTAGTTTGTTGTTTTGTTCATTTCCAAGTCTCAAAATTTCCCCTCCATAAATCCCTTTCTTTTCCTCTCCCTCTCTTTCTGTCCATCAGTCTAGGCAGCCCTCTTCTTCCATTTCACTATCCTCTGCAACCTCTTCTTCCTCCCCTTCCCTCCCTTTAGTCTAAGCAACCCTCTTCTTCCCCTTCACTGTCTTCCACAATCCCTATCCATCCTCTCTCTCTTTCACTCTTCCTCCCTCCTTGAACCTTAGCACTCTTTGTTTTCCTCCATAACCCCCTTTTATCTCCCCTTCCTCCCTCCCTCCCTCCCATTAGTCTAAGCAACTCTCTTCCACAATCCCTATTCATCCTCTCTCTCCTCTTTCACTCTTCCTCCCTCCTTGAACCTAGCACCCTTCGTTTTCCTCCATAACCCCCTTTGACCTCCCCTTCCTCCCTCCCTCCCTCCCTTTAGTCTAAGCAACTCAATTCTTTCCCCTCACTCTCTTCCACAATCCCTATCCATCCTCTCTCTCTCTCGTCTTTCACTCCTCCTCCCTCCTTGAACCTTAGCACCCTTCGCTTTCCTCCATAACCCCCTTTTACCTCCCCTCCCTCCCTCCCCGTTAGTCTAAGCAACTCTCTTTCCCCCCCTCACTCTCTTCCACAATCCCTATCCATCCTCTCTCTCTCTCGTCTTTCACTCCTCCTCCCTCCTTGAACCTTAGCACCCTTCCATAATCCCCTTTTACCTCCCTTCCTCCCTCCCTTTAGTCTAAGCAACTCTCTTTCCCCCCCTCACTCTCTTCCACAATCCCTATCCATCCTCTCTCTCTCTTTCACTCTTCCTCCCTCCTTTTACCTCCCTTCCTCCCTCCTTTTTCAGCAACTCTCTCTTCCTCCCTCTCCTCCTCCTCCATCCCTATCCATTCTCTCTCCTCCTCCTTCCTCCCTCCCTTTAGTCTAAGCAACTCTCTTTCCCCCCCTCACTCTCTTCCACAATCCCTATTCATCCTCTCTCTCTTTCACTCTTCCTCCCTCCTTGAACCTTACCACCCTTCGTTTTCCTCCATACCTCCCTTCCTCCCTCCCTTTAGTCTAAGCAACTCTCTTTCCCCTCCTCACTCTCTTCCACAATCCCTATCCATCCTCTTGCTCTCTTTCACTCATCCTCCCTCCTTGAACCTAGCACCCCTCATCTTCCCCTTCTCGCTTTAGCTCCGTTACCCTTCTTTTCCGTCTCCTTGCATCACTCCTTCTCCTCATCTCCTTTTTTTAACTTCATTTCCTTCCATCCCCCTTTCCTGTCTCATACATTCCCTCTTTTGGTTCCTTCCTACTGTAATGCCAGATTTTTAGTAGGGACAAAAAACGTTTAGGAGTCACCAAGTATGTTCAAGTAATTATAAGGGCTCGCCAGTAATCGGTAATCTATCAACAACCTTCACCCAACCACCTCTCCTTCATCTCACCCTTCCTCCTTCCCCTGAGCCTCATCACCTTCCTTCTCTCCAGAGTGCCGAGGAGGAGAAGGTCAAATCCTGCACCGGCATCCTTCAGGCTAAGATCGAAACCATCGCCGGCCTGGAAATCAACCTCACAGACCTGCAGGGGAAGATGGCAGAGATGGAGGGAACACTGACATCCACTCGGGAGGACATACAGAAGCTACAGGGGGAGAAGAAGCGTGTACAGGAGTCCGTGGCGAGGGAGAGGAATGCCACAGAGACAGCACTGAGGGGGAAGAGTGAGGTGGAGGCCAGGCTGGAGGTTGTATCGGGGGAGAAGGAGCGTCTGTCGAAGAACCTGGACGAGTATGCGGACCGTGTGGCAACGCTGGAACAGAGGTTGGCGGAGAAGGAGAGGGAGTGCCAGGAGAGCATGGGGAAGGTGGCGGGCTTGGAGGAGAGGCTGCAGGAGGCCACCCAGGAGTGCCAGTCTCTCCGTGAGCAGCTGGAGTCCTCAGAGGCGAACCTGGAGCACAAGATTGAGGCGTCGGAGATTGTGAGAACGCTGAGGGAAAACGTGAAGACCCTGGAGGAGGAGCTGACGGAGAGTAAACAGGTGCGGAATCCATTGTTTTTATTTTTTTACTGTATTTTATTTCTTATTTTTTGTTATTATTATTACTATTATTATTATTATTATTATTATTATTAGTAGTAGTAGTAGTAGTAGTAGTAGTTATTTTTACTTTATGTATTTATTTATTTATTTATTTATTTATTTTTTTATGCTTCGTGTTACTCAGCTAGCAAACATTTCTTAGTGTTTGTGGATGTATTTTGATGTGAAAATATTCCAGTTGGTTATTTTGAAACGCTACTATATATAAAAAAAAATAAAAAAAATTTGTCTTCTTATTTTCAGTGTAGCGGCAATAATCTTATCTTTCTTCATCATAACTTATTCATCTCCTTCCTCGTTTCCTTCATTTTTTCATCCTCTGCTATACTTTCCTTTCTTCATGATCCTCTGTTCCTGACTTTCTACATTGTTTTTGCCGTCCAGAACATCAAGATACAGCGTCAGCGGCTGGCGGACATGAAGAAAACACTGCAGCGCGAACTACGCCTGACCCCGGACAGTGGCGACTCAGCAGCAGCAGCAGGAGGGGCAGCGGCAGCACCCCAGAGTACAACAGCAACAACAGCAGCAGCACCAACTCTATCATCGTCATCAGCGGCAATAATCGACACCTTATCATTCCATTCCTCGGAGCAGCAACAGCAACACTGGAAGGAGGTTCGGGCATCGTTGGGGAATGGTAAGCTTGTTTTGGGCATCGTTGGGGAATGGTAAGCTTGTTTTGGGCATCGTTGGGGAATGGTAAGCTTGTTTCGGGCATCGTTGGGGAATGGTAAGCTTGTTTCGGGCATCGTTGGGGAATGGTAAGCTTGTTTCGGGCATTGTTAGGGAATGGTAAGCTTGTGTTTGTGGGGAGAGGGAAGGGGAATGATGGTGTTTTCCCTTCATCTTTCCTTTAGTAATGGTGGATATGATTATAGTCAAGAGGAATCTTCATATAAATACTTTCTAAATATTTTTAACCCAGTAGCAGCGATGGGCCAAATTTATGCCATGATATAAACCCCCCAAAATAGATGATGCAAAAACTGTTCACAAATGCGTTGATATGCATTATGAAATTGTTTGCGTGAATGATGATTTTTTTCTCATTAATTCGCTTAGAGGGGCTTTTAAGAAACATGATCCCTGCAGCTACCGGGTTAAGCTAATAGTAGTATCTGTAAGTAAGCACATTGAGTTAGTACAGTTTCCCTATAAATAGTTGTTTATTAATATGCATGTTTTTCCCTTATGTGGTTGGACAGGCTATGAGTCTCTCCCACTCTTGACAATCATAAGACTTTCTCCTCTTCCCTTCCTATGTAACAATGTCTTCTCCATACAACCAATCTTCCCTTCTTCCATAACAACGGTTTTCTACAGTCTCCCTTCCCTCTTCTCTTCCTTTCCTATGTAACGATGGCTTCTTCATACAGTCTCCCTTCCCTTCTTACATAACAGTGGTTTCCTAGTACAGTCTCCCCTCTTCTCTTCCCTTCCTATGTAACAATGTCCTTTTCATACAGTCTCCCTTCCCTTCTTACATAACAGTGGTTTCCTAGTACAGTCTCCCTCTTCCCTTCCCTTCCTATGTAACAATGGCTTCTTCATACAACCTCCCTTCCCTTCTTACGTAACAGTGGTTTCCTAGTACAGTCTCCCCTCTTCTCTCCCCTTCCTATGTAACAATGGCTTCTTCATACAACCTCCCTTCCCTTCTTGCATAACAGTGATTTTCCTAGTACAGTCTCCCTTCCCTCTTCTCTTCCCTTCCTATGTAACAATGTCCTCTTCATACAGCCTCCCTTCCCTTCTTGCATAACAGTGATTTTCCTAGTACAGTCTCCCTTCCCTCTTCTCTTCCCTTCCTATGTAACAATGGCTTCTTCATTCTTACATAACAGTGATTTTCCTAGTACAGTCTCTCTTCCCTCTTCTCTTCCTTCCTATTAACAATGTCCTCTTCATACAGCCTCCTTCCTTCTTGCATAACAGTGATTTACCTCACCACTACTTGCCTCTACTTCTCAGTCTATCGTTTTTTTCTGCATCTATCTCTCTCTTTTTTCTACATTATCTATTCTTTCTGTATCACTCTATATCCTTTTTTTCTGTATCTGTCTGTATTTACATTTTCTGTGTCTTTATCTCTTTTTTTTTTTTTTCTTTCTATATATATCTCCTTTTTTTTTTGTATGTCTGTATTTCCATTTTCTGTGTCTTTATCTCCTTTTTTCTATCTATCTATATCTCCTTTTTTTCTGTATCTGTCTGTATTTACATTTTCTGTGTTGTTATCTTTTTTTTTTCTATCTATCTATATCTCCTTTTTTTCTGTATCTGTCTGTATTTCCATTTTCTGTGTCTATCTCCTTTCTGTCTATACATCAATCTATATCTCTCTTTTTCTCATCTCTCCTCCCCCAAGGCTGTCCACTTGACCCGCGCCGTGGCCACGCTGCTCCACATGAGTTCTGAGGAGGAGCGACTTCTGCGGGAGACACTGGAGTGGAAGATGTCCTGGTTTGGCTCCAAGCCCAACCTGGGGAAGGGTCAAGGCGCCCTCTCCATCCCTCCCTCCCAATGACACTCATGGATGTGGCTCTAACCTTTAACGACCCTCCAGTTTGACCTTAACATGTCCTGGTGACCCCTGATGGTGACCTTGTATCCTTGTGATGGTTCAGGCCTGACTTCTGTTCCTGGTGGTTTTAATATGACCTTGACCTGACTGGTGAGAAGATGGTGACTGTGGTGACCTTTGACTGGCCTGGGTACTCTCTCCTTGTTCCTGGTGACTTGTGACCTTAGTACTTCCCTGGTGAGCTGCAGGGGGTCTTGGTACCTCCCCTTATGACTGTTTGGTGAGTTCATGTTTCTGGTAATCGTGGGATATCCTGGTGATTGTAGGGTGTTTCGGTGATCCAGGTATTGCTGCTGCTGCCCTTGGTGACTAGCGCAGCTGTGTGGTCTTGGTGAATAGAGTCATGGAGTAGGAGAGTCTGACCACCTTCATCGGAGGCACCATGGTACCAAAAGAGCTGCACAAAATTCATATTAATACTGATACTATAGTGCTTTTGTGTGCCCTAGGTGTCATCAGGATCTCAAAGTACCTAGAGCATAAAAAACACTCTTGTACCACCATCAGAATTTCGTGTGGCTCTTTTTGTATCATGGCACCAGTGATGAAGGTGGCCACACACAGCGATTCTTTGGCTCTGGTGGCGATGGGCCTGGTTACCGTGAAGCCTAGCAAGTGTTCTGGTGTTATTGACGGTGTTTGTGGGCGCTGGTGTGACCCATGGCCCTTGGTGTTCACGTTGCTGCTAGTGATGATGGTGATAGGAATGGTGATATGACTGTGCGGTTGTCTGGTTTGTTAGTGTAGGATGGTGCTTTTTCTTTTCTTCTTGTTTGATGTCCTTATTTTCCCTTATGGGGTTGGACGAGCTATGAGTCTCTCCCACTCCACTTTTATGAATGCTTTCCACACCACCTCCTTTTTACTGTTCTTGTAGGTGTGTCAAAAAGAGAGAGAGAAAGAGAAAAAGAGAGCAAGAGACCAGGGTGCAGCAGTAAACAACAACAAAACAACGTAACATAAAACTGTGCAAACCTTCATAATATTACCCAACAGCTGTAGCTTGGTGGACTTTGCCTTACCCACACATCAGGGGAGACATTACTGCTCTGCCTTGTTGTGCTCTGCTGGGGGAAAATAAGGCAGGACAGTCAAGTAGAGGCTTAATGATATGCTGGGTCTGAAATGCCATACAGTATATCAGTCAGTGGTTAGTGGTGTTCAGTCTGTCATCATATCATGTAAACCTTTGGGGCATCAGTAAGCCATGCCTCTGAGTGGACCTTTTGTACCAACATGAACAAATGGAGGGTTTGGAGGAATAGGGGCATAAGGGACGATGGTATTTTTTTGTAGTTTGCACTTGGAAAGGCAGACCACACATCCCAGAACATAATTTGCAAGAGAAAAGCAACCCTCAGTACACCAAATACAAGGTCGGAAAGGCAGACTACACTCCCAGAATATAATTTGCAAGAGAAAAGCAACTCTCAGTACACCAAATACAAGGTCGGAAAGGCAGACTACACATCCCAGAATATAATTTGCAAGAGAAAAGCAACTCTCAGTACACCAGATACAAGGTCAGAAAGGCAGACCACACATCCCAGAATATAATTTGCAAGAGAAAAGCAACTCTCAGTACACCAGATACAAGGTCGGAAAGGCACACTACACATCCCAGAACATAATTTGCAAGAGAACCCTCAGTACACCAAATACAAGGTCGGAAAGGCAGACTACACATCCCAGAATATAATTTGCAAGAGAAAAGGGACCCTCAGTACACCAAATACAAGGTCGGAAAGGCACACTACACATCCCAGAACATAATTTGCAAGAGAACCCTCAGTACACCAAATACAAGGTCGGAAAGGCAGACTACACATCCCAGAACATAATTTGCAAGAGAAAAGGGACCCTCAGTACACCAAATACAAGGTCGGAAAGGCAGACTACACATCCCAGAATATAATTTGCAAGAGAAAAGCAACCCTCAGTACACCAAATACAAGGTCGGAAAGGCAGACCACACATCCCAGAATATAATTTGCAAGAGAAAAAGGACCCTCAGTACACCAAATACAAGGTCGGAAAGGCAGACCACACATCCCAGAACATAATTTGCAAGAGAAAAGGGACCCTCAGTACACCAGATACAAGGTCGGAAAGGCAGACTACACATCCCAGAATATAATTTGCAAGAGAAAAGCAACCCTCAGTACACCAGATACAAGGTCGGAAAGGCAGACCACACATCCCAGAACATAATTTGCAAGAGAAAAGCAACTCTCAGTACACCAAATACAAGGTCGGAAAGGCAGACTACACTCCCAGAATATAATTTGCAAGAGAAAAGCAACCCTTAGTACACCAGATACAAGGTCACTTTTCCCCTGCAACTTGTTTTTTGTTCTTCCTGGAATGAGTTGCCTGCCTCTCCCAGTGCAAACTTAAAAACTGGCTCTGTCCCTTACGCCCCTTCTCCGCTGGATGCCTCAAATGATGTGCCATGCTGTGCTCAGTGTGTCCTCTTTGCTAACATGGGAAAGCAACTGTGTTCAGGATTGTGTATGTTTAGTGATGCAAGTGAAGTGTCCACCTTTTTACTGTATATCTATCTTTTTTTGCTTTTTGTTTGTCAATATGTATCTCTTTTTTTTCCTCTGTGTATCACTTTATATCCTTCTTCATGTCTCCATCAGTCTATACATTTTTCTATCAATCATATATTTTTTTTGTCCATTTATATATATGTCCATTATTTTCATTCGTCAATCTGTATCTCCTTTTATCTTTGTCAGTCTATCTTTTTTTCTTTTGTCTGCCAATGTATATCATTTTTTCTTTACCTGTCAGTCCATATCTCCATTTTTCTGTATCTGTTCATCTATACATAATTTTTGTCTTGCAACTGTCCTGGCAAGCGCAGGGAATCAGAGCCGAGTTGAAGCATAAATGTGCCATCATGCCGGCTTTAGTATACGGTCCTGAGAGGGTGAATTTGTCCCTCGCTGCACATCCAGAAACTTGAAACAGGAAATGCAGCAGACAAGAGTTCAGGAGTCCATCTGCAGCGTGGATAAATGTAGCCATATTTGATAGAGAATGTGTGTGTGTGTGTGTGTGTGTGTGTGTGTGTGTGTGTGTGTGTGTGTGTGTGTGTTGAGACTCGGGTAAAGCCAGTACCACTTCCCAACATCTTTATATTTACATCACTTCAGAAATTGTACCCCAGGATCCTGTATGATGGGTCTGTTTTGATCCAGTCAGCCACAGTCTTTTGCCCTCCCTTCATGGACCAGCTTGTCTGAGCCATGACGAAAAGTTGCTAGTGACGATCAAGGTGAAATTATAAGGTTTCAGAGTACCTAAGCATTTACACCTCTTCCTTCCTTCAACCTTTTTGGAAGAGGATAGACATGGAGACACAGAAGTGCATGCAGTAATCTAATTTTGTATGACATGTGTGAAGGTTGAGTTTGCCTTCACTTGTCTTTTCAAACTCTCAAAGAACATCCTGGGCCATCACTGCCTTGCCGAGCCTTGCGTTGCCTTCACCGTCTGCCTGACTGGCTTTTCCCGACGCCCAACACACTGGCATGCACGCTGTCCCTTCCCGTCACCCCATCGAAGGCCTCTAGTCAGATACGTTTAGTGTGGTTATCACTTCTGTTTAAAGGAATATTTGCTATGTTGTTCTTCCATACAAAGGTTTATATATTGAAGATTTCTAGTGTCATGTGTGGCTGGTTTTGAAATGCCAGCTTAATACATTTTCCTTGAAGTTGTTGCGTTGAATGCTTTTAACTAAAGCTAAATTGGTTAGACATGAGATATATATTTGCATTTATGTTATGTAGTGTAGGTGCACCAGGGCTCATCACCACACTGCAGCCCATCAAGTGTGTGTGTGTGGGGTGTATCTTGTGTGTCTGGTGGCTGAAGAATATTATACTGATGTCTCTTAATATGCACCAATATTCTAATGCTAGGGAGTGTTTTGTGTATTCATGATGCACAAGATGTACTCCCAGTTAGTTTTATAGTCTTCATTCTGGAGTTTCAATACGTTTTCTAAACATGGATTGTAAATAGATATGTTTAATATATTATGCAAGTTTATACTCACTGTCTCCCTTGTGACTCCTGGTGTATGGCTGTCCACTCAAGGCAAGGTGCTGTGTGCTGTGTGAACTAACCTGCTGCTGCTGCTGCCGCTGTAACAATGGTCAGATGGCTCTCAGGAGTAGGTGTCATCATAATATTGCTGTCCCTACAGTAGGCAAAGGTATTTTATGCAACCACCATCTACCTGAAGTGTTGCACTCGGCATAACAACTTCCATTGCGTTGAATGGGTTGTAGCAAACTTGATGGTGTTGTGCCAGCTGTAACTCACTGGCCTGTAGCTTTGGGCATTGTGGGGGTGAGGTAGCAAGTAGCAGTAGAGTAGCCTCCAGGGCACTGTGGGGGTGAGGTAGTAAGTAGTAGTAGTGCAGTAGCCCCCAGGGTATAGTGTGGGTGTGGTAGTAAGTAGCAGTATAGTAGCCTTCAGCCATCCTGTCCTTTGAGGCTTAGCACTACTTTCTGGGTGGGGGGTGCAGCGTGGCAGGGCTCAGGGAACCAGTTGGTGGGCAGTAGCTGTTGTAGGTGTTGGTGGTGGGCTGATGTAAGGGTGTTTGTCTATTGTGGCTGAAGCCTGGAGGTTTGTTAGAGGGAAAGATGATGAGACATTTACCTTTTATTTTGAGAACTGAGCAAGTTACAAAGTCCACCTCCACAACTAACAGTGCAGATAAAAACACACAACACCTCAACTTTCAGAACTTGTAAAGATTCTCAACATTAACATTTGAACAATAATTCTATCTCCCAGTACAGCAATGCAGAAAAAAAATACTGACCTAATATTAACATAAACTTTCAATAACATCACAGATTTTGTGCTAGAGCTACAACTGTTAGCTTGTTCCTGAACTGTTTATGTACATTGGACTTGCTGATGTGAATATGCTCGGAAAAGTTAGTCCTGTTTATTTTAGGGTAATATCATATCAGCAACTTGATGTTCTTAAAAGTGTTACTTGAGAAGAACAGAATGTTACACCAAATCAGTCAGATTGAGAAGCCACGCCGCTCGGTCTCCCAAGGCAGGATGGAGCCGGGTGCCACTGCTGCTGCCGCCACACTCCACCCCGCCAGGAGCTACACACAACACCACTCTCAAGTATGTACAACAGGGCCTCACCAGACATTTCTAAGCTACTAAAACTGACTAGCCTGCACCAGAAACTACTGATTCACCAGATGGGAGGTCCTGCGATGCCTCCCCCCACCTGGGCCTGTGAGCACCCAATGACTTCATGTTACAGCAGAACTTAAGAGTATTGTTACATTTTTACTAAAAGAAGCGGGACCTTTAACATTCTGCCCTACATACATGATCCTCTGTGACAGCCTCGGATGGTGGTGTCACACGCTTACTCTCCATGACAATCAGTACGTTCTTTAGCAGCTATATTATCTTTTGTTTTTAATTTGAATTTGTTTATGAATTGGGATTTATATTATTAGTTTATGTTCTTTAGTCTGAATATGTTTAAATGTTGGGACACTTGCTGCAGGTCTGATAAACAAGGGACTGATTGCACTTGCAGTTATTCATTCTGCAAACATTACTTGACATTTCAAGTAAGGCTGAGGGACCTTAGCCTTGGTGAAGGTTTGCTTCCAATCTCTTCAGTAAACTGAGTCTTTACTGTGCCTGCTTTATAAGGTGATGGGGAGGCCCTTGAGTAACTATGGTAAACCGCTTGTGTAATTTATACAGTATCTTTTAAGATGCTTAGAGTAGGAATGATCAAGGCAAAAATGAATGAATTGCACATACGTACATAAATGGATCTCTCTGAATCACTGGTGTTCAGTAAGAATACTAACTTCAGCGCTAAGTACAAACTAATATTCACTGGTCCGGGAACTGTGATGTCAGAAACAAAACAAATCTTGCCACGGTTAGACAAGAACAATCATTTGTCAATCTTTGGTATATTATGACCAGAACAAGAAAAAAGAAGGATGGCTATCACCTTAATAAGAAGACCCTGCATGCCAAAGTTCACAGTAGGAAAATATGATGAGTATCAGAATTATGCTAAAATGGGCACATGCACTCAATGCTTATGACATGACAAAATGTTTTGTGTAAGTAAAACAAAGGATTCATCTCAGTGAACCCTTCGTGCGGCCGTAATGATCCAGCCCCGCTGCCGGCCAGGAAAACAAACTACAAAGCATAACAACACCACGACCTTGACAATGTCCCAAGTCAACACACAGCTGACAGTACAGGTTCCTGAAGGGTTTTCCTTCCCTGCCTGGAAGTCAGCTAAATGCATATTCTGGCAGCAGATTAGCTGGGTAGTAATAGTTCCATGGAATGAAAGTGAAATAAAGCTTTTCTTTAGAGAATATTAAGACATTGAACCTGAACAATTTGCCAAGGACAGAAGTGTATCCATCAGGGGGGCCCAGCAGAGGCACCAGAGCTTCCCTGGACACCAGATGCTGACCACAACAACTGTGTGGTCCCTCTGAGGGCCATGACCTAGCAGTGCTGTCCATGCTGACGCATGGCCCATGGACAGCACTGTTGCCAACTCATGGCCTCTGAGCAAGGTTTTGAGGGGCACACAGTGTTGCAACAAACACATGCCTGGTGCTGCTGGATCTTAGCTGTGACACAGCCACCACAGACAGGGTGCTGCACAAGCTTGAAGGAATGTAAAAGAAATGTTCTGTGGAGAATTATGAACTAAAATGGTGGATGAACCTTGACATGAATAAAAAAATGTTTTGAATTTACTTAAGGTCTAAGTAAAGTAAAAATAAATATTTTTGGAATAGCTAAATTATATAACATACATGCAAGTTCATACCAAAGGTCATACAGGAAACAAAAAGTACCTGTACCGCAGCCCCTTGTTCAGTAATTGGAGATTCAGTTCAGTGCTTTATCCAGCTTATAATTTCACAATCATAATAAAGACATGTTCATGCATTAATAGATATGCCTCTGTTACTGTTTCAATAGCACTTTGATATGTGGAAAATTACTCAATTTTCTTTCTGGACAGTTTCTGCTAAATGAAGTTTATAATTTAATCAAGTTTTGTAATTGTCGGTATGTGGTGCGACCAACACTGAACAAGGGAGTGGTACAGGAAGGAAGGATTGCAGGAGGGCACACAGCAGCCCTCCAGTCCAGGGCAGGCTGGGGCGGTGTGCCAGGCACTGGGACCTGGGCCCCTGGCCTGCCACCCTGTTCACATATATAAAATTACATGAAGTTTTCTGGTATAGTATATATAAAATAATTCATTTATGTATATATATAGTGTGTGTATTTATATAAAACTCTAAAATGGAATATAACCTCAAAGAAACACAGACGTAACAAAGACATGGCAGGAAGCCTTCGCCTGTGAGGGAGGGAAGACTCCACAAAACAGACAGCAAGACTACGACTCAATTTGATTAGTAAGCTTACGACGGATAGTGTTCTCAGGCTAAAGATCCCAGCGGAGCTGCCCTCGTCTACACACCCACTCGTCACTACCGCACACCTGCAGTGCTTGTCTCTACACACCCGCTCCCACACACCTGCCATGCCCCCAGCAATGGCTCCTGCAACACGTCACTTCATCCAAGGCTGAGATGTGTATTATCATCCTCTGGTAGCCTGATGTCACATGGCGTGTCTGATTGCGTGGATACTGTATGATAGCCTAGCATAGGAAACAGTTGTCAGTATTAATAATATGCAGACAAAAACGAATACTGTCAATTATAGTCAATTTTGAGTTACAACAGTGTGGCTGGAAACGGCCCCTGTACGTGATCGATGGTTTGTGGAGGATTTGACAAGTGAAAGAGGCCAGGTAGCCCATTTTTCTTGAGTAGAATACTCCAGATAGCACCATTTCATGGGGTATAAGTGTAGGATTTTCAGATTTTTCAGGACAGTAGAATTTCGTGTTACTAGGGCGGCTCAATATAGCCAATATCCTCCTCATCTGGAACAAAATCCTTGTCTGAACCAGAGTCTAAGAGTGCTCCCATGTCTTCTTCAGATGAGGAAACCTCAAACTCACTGTCTATCCCCATGTGGCAAATGAATGGGCTGCCGAGACATTGTTTACACTTGGTCTTGACCTTGATCTTAAAGTCACAGGTGGCTTGTGATTCCTCCCCAGCTTGGGTAGTGTTGCCAATGCTACAAATGCACTTGCACAGTGTTGCCATTGTCTGCAGCTGTCTCAGTAGCAAAAATAAACCCGCCACATCTACTGTAACAGTGTTTAGCAAGCCCGACATGTATATGCATCGCTAGTATTTCCTGCAATCATAGGCGCTGACGCGTATACGCGTCGCTAGTACTGTACGGGTTAATATAAAGCCTGCTAATTCTCTCGGTGGTGGACAGCGCCAAGACTGCTAAATAATTAAAATCAGTGATCTTGTAAATTAACAAAACAGCCGTTTGTGACTGTACTAATAATTTTTAACTCAAAATTGACTGCAATTGCAGTATTTGTTATTGTTGCCTGCGTATTATTGAAAATGACGACTCGTTCCTATGCGTAGGCTATCATAATTTTTATGGTTCACGAAATCGGACATGCCACGTGACATCAAGCTGCCAGAGCACAATAATGCTCACCCTAGACTTGGGAAACCGACTATACCTTCCCCTACAGTGACTCTGCAACACACTAATTTCCCCTATGGTGCTTCTGTAATATAATAACACAACCACTGCTTCAACACTTCAACATGCTAATCCTCTCTACAGTGTGCTAACAACACTGCAACACCTCTGCCACTTCTATAATGTTCTGATAGTGCCTCTGCAACACTAAACCTCCCCTACAATACTCCAGCAACACTATAACATGACTTAAAACAGCTCCTGCAACACACAACTCCTTCTACAGTGCCCAAACAACACTGCAACATCTCTGCCACTTCTGTAACAATTTGATAGTGCCTCTGCAACACTAAACTTTCCCTAAAGTGCTCCAACACTATAACTTTCTTAAAACACCTGCAACACAGAACTCCCTCTACAGTGTCCAAACAACACTGCAACACATCTGTCACTTATGTAACACCCCTACAGTGCCTCTGCAGAACAGCAACACTCACTGTGATTGGTTTAACACGCCTACATTATCCTCATGGTGCAGCTACGTTCCTATAGTTGGCAGTGCCCAAGCGAAAGGAAAGCCAACCAATCCAATGCCAAAAAAGGTCCTAGTCCTCTCTCTTTCCTAAGCACGTACAGAGGTATTGAGGTCTAGTTGATAGCTGTGTAGCCTGTCATTTCTTGGAGTGTTTTCTGTTCGCTGATTTCATTCCTCGGCATCATGTTTAAAGCTCTGCGGGTGAGATAGAAAATGGACAGAAAACTGGGCCGTACAGGTGTGTGTGTGATACTGTTCGTTAGAAAGTGTATACAAGTAAGAGACTGTATGTAAGCAACAGGGATCCTCAGATGACACCAAGCACTCACCACCGCCACCACTACTTCCAACCACAACCACAACAAACCGCACACAGACCATCTCCACATTCTTAGACTCCTAGCTAGACCTGACATCTCACCCTCACACTCTTTCTTTCTTCTCACTCTTTCACACTCTCTTGCATCCATTCTTTCCCTCCTCACTCTTCCCTACCCTCTCAAACCCTTTGCATACCCAGCCACTCTTCTCTTTCTTTCAGGCTCCCTCTTCCACACCTTCTTTCACCCTTTATCTCCTCACTCTTCCATACTTTCTTGCACCCTTTCTCTTTCTCTCCTCCTCCCTCTTCCATACCCTCTCACACCCAGACACCCTTTATCTCTTTCTCACCCTCACTCTTCCTCACACTCTCATACCCTTTCTCTTTCTCTCCTCTCTCTTTCTCCTACCCTTTCACACCCTTTGCACACCCAGTCACTGCCCACAGACAAGCAGGTGAGGAGCAGTTTCCCCACATAACCAAGCTCCATTATGTACAGGTAAAGCACAGGATGATTCTGTGTAAGGCAATGGCAAGCAGATCAGGCCGGCCAAGCCACACCCGGGCCCTGGCTGGCGGCTACACACCAACACCCACACTCACACACATTCCACAGAACAAAGCAACAGCCTAGCGTTTCTACTACTATAGGAAGGCTGGGCGGGCTGCAGCACAGCCCGAAGTGTCCACAGAGAGAAGGAAAGAAAGAAGTAAGAGATGTGGTGATGACAAGGAAAGGAGGGAAGGAATAATACAGTCAGGTAAAGTAAGCAGCCCTTCATTGTGCGGCCGAGCACCACGCCCGCCCAGCCTCCAGTTGACTGACACTTGTACATACAAGTGCTTAGGAAAAATTGCATTTCAAATTTGAAATATAGAAATGATACGTAGATATAACGGCTCCTTAACAGGACTGAGTTAAGGCTTAACACTCACAAACACCAAGGAAAGTCAGATCAGGCTTAGCATACTCTCATACAAAAGACCCTTTGGCAATAAGCTTAGAAATAATCTGCCTGAACTAAGACTCGGCACTACGCTACAAACCTACCCAATGAAACTAAGAGGCCTCAAGGAAGCAGTGCGCTGAACTATCTACACACCCAGGGAGGCGGCCCACCGCTGCCCCCCTCCACACCACCCAGTCTGTCACTACACTGCTCCTGTGCTGTGAGTTGAGCTCCAGGACGCTACTGCAAACTGCCACAGATCATGAAAGTGTCACTTCATATTCCTACAGTGTGCTGAGCTTTGAGAAACATCTAGACTTGGTCATGAACTGTGTTACTCTAATGTTCCTATATTGTAGGTTGAGCTCTGAGGGACCGCTGTGGTGCGACTTGTTTTGGCTCTTACATGAGGTGGCAGGTTACTGTGATGGTCCTGGGGTGTGGGTTGAGCTCTGAGTGACTCCTGTGGCTTATGAGCTCCATCACAGCAGCCAAACCTGACACAGCAACACACAACTTCATGTCATCCTATGTTACATCCTAGTGTGTGACAGACCCAATTACTCACTCTAGCATCAGTATAAAATGCAGTGAAGTCTCCAGCTACTTTCCTAGATATTCAGGGGGTAGTAACGTGGTCATCTGAAGCATTGCAAATTATGTGAAGGCAACAAATTACACTACTGCTGCTCTGGGGGCCGTCCATACTGGAGTGATAATGAACAGAGCTAGTTCTGTCTTATCGTGTGTTACATGGACAGCCCTTTCAGATCTCTACCTGGCACAAGAATAAGACATTACTTCCTTGTGCTTGTCTAGCAATCATTTCTTTGGTTCCTTTTAGTCGTGTAATGAAGAGATACACCCCAAAAACATCAAGAAAGAGAAGCAAAACATGTCAGCGATTCTTGGCTCTCAGTTTTCAGGAAGCCAACACGGATGCATTCGAAGGCATGCAGACTGACTCTCTTTCTACAGATAAACAGACACACCTTTGACTGACACAGCCAAATATCTCCTGGCACCCCTCTCCTCCCTGCCACCACCCTGGGCAGGGGTCCGAGAGGGTGAACAGGCCAGATGAGCGGTGAGCTGCCCCTTCCCTGCATCCCTCCCTCACAGCCACCACACCTTGGCAGCCAAACACCTCTATGCCACCATAAAGGTGACAGGTGCTGCCTCTGTCACTGATATTCACGTAACCTAACAAAGTCCTTTAATTGAGTTCTTGTATGACATGTCTCAAAGTGAGTTGGATCTGTTTGAAAACCCTCAAACCTTTGTGTCCTCAATGATCACCATTAGGATAAAATTCAGTTCCATTTAAGCCTCTCAGATTGAAGGCCATGATATTATAACTTTTGATTGGTCTTAATATGAGACTGATATCTACCAATATGGTCTAATTTACTACCTATAAAACCACTTCCAATATTTCTTTGAATGCCCTTGAGTAGTTTTGTCATTACCCTTAAATTATTACAATTTCCCTTTCTTAACAATTGGAATTCAACAAGTCTCAGTTGATCCACCTTACAACTCAGGAAACTGAGTAGGTGGTCTGAATTCATGAATCTTCCCTTAAGTGACTGGAGACTGAACAGGTGATGCACACTAAGGTTCAGATTCTTAAATGTATCAAGTTTCCTTTATGACTATGTTCCAAGGCCACAGAGAAGATTAACTGGGTTTTCATGGGTGACTTTTTTCGTTCAAGGTCCAGAGGTTGTGTAAAACTATCACTGGGATCACAAAACAGCCCATGAAGATCCCAGCAACTTCTACAAAAGTCTTCAAACAGACAAACTGAGGTGACAATACATTTAAGAATACAGGCTCAAGACACCTTCCTCTATGACTGGAACACTTTGATGAAATCATGTCTGGTCAGGAAGCCTCGGAGGATGTCACAACAAGACTGATGTGAGGTTCTCCAGGGCAGGTTAAGGAGACCCTTCAAGAACTTCAACTTTGGACTGAGCGGCGGCGATGACAACAGTGACGATGTTGATTCTACTGGACTGACAGACGCACTAAGACCTTGTCCGTGGAGGAAAGGAGAAGTCGTGTGGGGCGAGGTCAGCACCAGTGTGTGTGTGGGGCTGGAGGGAGGGCAATGCTAGGCTGGCTGGCGGGGGCTGTGGGCCTGCCGACTTATGCTTCTCTTCCGCACGGCCAGGGGGTAGTCTGGGCCCTGTCGGTCCCTGTCGCGGGGGCGTTGGCCTCGGCGGGTGGGCTGGGGACGGCGCAGGGCGGGCGGGGGAGGTCAAATCACTACTGCTCCTGCCTCCGACCGACTCTCAGGTAAGGAGGTGCAGTCCAGCCAGCGGTTCATGTTTGGGTCGAAGTACTCTACATGTGCGATGGTGACCTGGGGGAGGGGGGAGGAGGGGCATATTAGAAGTTCAGGCAAGTAACCGTATGAGCAATTAGATGTGAACTAGATATGCGCAGGATGTAAAAGCGCTAGAAATGACTTGGTATCTATCTATCTCTATAATACCAGGAAGGCTTGGAAAGGTTGGTTCTGGTATCATTAAGACAGAAGAGTGGCGACAAAACTACAGTGTTGATGAAGAGAATTGACAAAATGATAGAGAGGATCTGTTTGTAAGAGACAACGGAGCAACGAGAGGACATGAATGGAAGTAGAGGAATCCAAGATGTTTAAAAGATAGCAAGAAATATAGCTTTCCCAGTAGAGGCATTGACCATTGAATAAGTCTAGACAAAGAGGTTGTTTAAGCTAAAAAGATTAATAAGTTTAGAGCTAAGTTTGAACGACTGAGACTCAACAGACGTTCAGTAAATTACAACTAGACAAACACACGCACATGGCATTTTTTGTTTAGGAAGCTTTTTTAGTATGTGTCTTAAAATTAGTAGTCAGTTTGCTTTTTCTCCTCCTTCCCTCCCTCTACTGCAAAAAAGTAACACTCACCTGTGCCCGGTAAAAGTCGTTCACCTCGCTGGTTTGGTCGCCACCAATGACATAGAGGAGCGAGTTGGTTGCCGCCACCGCAGGGCTCGCCCGACCCACGGACATGGGCGGACACTCAAACCACTTGTTCTGCACAGAGGATGAGAGGGGGAGGTGGTAAAAGGCAATGGTCAGAAGAGGAAGGTGGAGGAAAGGTGTAAGAGGAAGACAGGAAAAGTGTAGGAGGTTAAGACATGAAACAGGGTGGGGTAGATTGGGGAGGCACGAGAGAGCTACATAAACAATTAGCTCCTCTACCCATGATGGGATATTTGAACCATCAACTCATAACTAAACCAAGTATTGCTATTATTGACCTGGTTGTAAGTTGCATACATCTTAAGTTGAAGACTACCTGTATAGCACCGTTGCAAGATTGTCGTACTCAAAGCATAGTATTTACCAGTTTCTGACGCCTAACTATTGCCAAGAAACATAAGGAATGAACTATTTTCACGATAATCATAAGTGAATCTCCTTATTGGGGTCCACGAGAGTTTTTGGGTCGGAAATCAGTAAATATAAGAGGCTGAGTAAGACAATCAGGCAACGTTGCTGTATATTAAAGACACGTCCCAGTCCTGCCCTCCACACACACCTGTTCAAAGGAGTATCTTTCCACGGAGGTGAGTACGGTGTGTCTGTTGGTGCCACCCACGACGTAGAGGAAGCCGTCCAGCACCGCCACGCCCATCTGGCTGCGGGGATTGAGCATGGGCGCCAGGTTCTGCCACTCGCCCGTTATGGGGTTGTAACAGAGCAGGTCGTGGAGGTGCCGCTGGCTGTGTGTGCATCCACCGACAATGTAGATGAGGCCCAGGTGCTCCACTACGCCCATGCTGCAGAGGGGAGGCGGAGAAGTGAGGAAGATAAAGGGGAAGAGGTAATTTGAGGAGGTGAGTGTTGTGTACAAAAGTGAAGGAGATAGGAGAAAATGTAATCTGAGAAGGTAAGGGATAAACGTGAAAGTGTTGTGTACAAGAGTGAGGGAGATAGGAGAGAAAATGCAATCTGAGAAGGTAAGGGATAAATTGAGGAGATAATGAGGGAAATAGGAAGGAAGAGGTATTTAGAGGATGTTTCACTATGCTCGTGCTGTGGAGGTGAGGTGGAGTAGTGTGGATGAAAGAATGAGGGAAGTCAGGAAAAGGTAAACTGAAGAATAATAATATAATATGCGAGAATGAGAATGAGGGAATGAGAATGACGGAATGACACGAACACACGCTCCCTCTCACCTGAATCTCGCCTCGGGCATGTTGGACTCCAGACTCCACTCATCAGCTATGGGGTCGTACTTCTCTATGGACCCACCAATGTCTTCACCGACCCACCCACCAAATGCGTACAGGGACCCCTCATGCGCACAGAGGCCGAACTCACAGCGAGGGATCACCATTGATGCTATGCTGGTCCAGACATCCTCCTGGGGGTCATACACTTCCCCGTTGGCCAGGATCTGCGACTCCTGCTCCCCGCCCACCACGTATATCCTCCCGTTCAGAACTGATATGCCAGGGAGGATGCGACCAATCTCCATGGGGCACACCTTCTGCCACTCCTTCCGGTAAGTGTCGAAGCACTCCACACTCTCGAAGGTGCACTCCGACCGCGTCCATGAGCTGATCAACTCACGCTTGGACCCGCCGATGACGTAGATCTTCTTACGCGCGCAAATCCTGGGCTGGACGTAGAGAGGAACCAGACTCCCGCGCTTGCTGGCCAGGTCCTTCTGTATGCTCCGCAGCGCGACCTTGAGGCTGATGTCCCCACAGTCGCTGATGGATTTCTCAAGCAGCTTACTGGGGATGAGCGGCAAGCGGACTTGGTTGAGGATGTCGAACACGTACCGCCGTCTTGTGGTGATGTCCTGGCCAATCCAGCGCATGGCGGCCGAGAACACCTGTGGGGGTTAGAGGGAGGGTGAAGTGCAGGTGGTTTGGGGGGAATGTGGTAATATAAACACATCTAAAGCTTTGTTCAAATAAATACACATAAACCTTACACACTAAATATAAAAGAGAGGAAAGTCATATACACAAAATATATTACACATACAAGAAAAATAACACATACAGGACTATGAAAAGAGATATCAAGGCAGGTTTTCAATTTTTTTAGATGTCTTAAAAATTACTTACATACTTCAACAAGTTTGTATCGAGTCAAGTACAGATTTCATGACATACAGTGGCTACTAAAACATGGCTAAAACTGAAAAGCTAATCCACAAACAAGAAATACAAACAACTATAAATCCCACGAACACCACCAAGACCACAATCACTCAATTATCTTGAAACTCATCTGAAAAGCAAACTAACAAAACTGCAACTAACTGGAAACAACTAAACTAATGAAACAGACACTAAAGACAAACAACCTAACTATATTGACGCTAACTACAAACCTAAAAGTTGGAAAGTTTTGTTTAGTAGGCGCAACATCTGTGGTCATATGCCAGAGAGAGACAGAAGGGGAAGGAACAGATCCCAGGAGACGGGACACAACACCCAATTAATACCTGGTACCCATTCACTGCTGGGTGGACAGGGGCGTAGGGTATCGGAAAAGCCGCCCAAATTTTTCTACTCCGCCCGGGAATCGAACCCAGGCTCTCTCGGTCTACAAACCTAACTAAACTGAAACTAACCATAAACAACCAAAAACGTCAACTATAGACAATGCGACAACCCGAACCACTGCCACCACTGCCACCCCTAGACTTACCTGGAACTCTGAGTCGATGCGGAGGTACTCAGACTGAAGGATGCAGACCAAGACATCACGCGGCACCTCCAGAAACTCGTCCTCCATCACCACCTCGGAGAAATTGGAGAAGATGTAGTCCCTCGCCGCCTCCAGGAGCTCAACTAAGTGGTGATCCTCGGCGAACCTGTGATGGGAAGGGAAAGGATGTTGGTTGTATGTGGTGACGGAGTAGGAAGGGAAGGGTAGGTTGGTTGTGTGTGGTGGTGGAGTGCAAAGGTTGGTTGAGTGTAGTGATGGATTGCAAAGGGAAGGTTGATTGAGTGATTGTGGTGGTGGAGTGTGAAGGTGAGGTTGATTGAGTGATAGTGGTGGTGGAGTGTGAAGGTGAGGTTGATTGTGTGGTGGTGGGGGGAAGGTGAGGCTGGTTGTGGTGGTGGAGGGGGAAGGTGATGTTGGTTGTAATTAGTGGTGGTGTGGTGGTGCAAAAGGAATGTTTGGTTGTGTGTGGGTGGTGGAAGTAGTTGTGGTTTATTATGGTTTTGTTATTTATTGTGATGGAGTCTTATGTTCTAGTTTTATTATTTTTTATTGGTTTTATTAATTCTTTTCCTTGTCTTACTGTTTAGCTTTATATTCTAGTTATATTGTTTATGTAAGTTCGTTCTATTTCTACTTGAGCTTTTAGTCATTTTCTGTCTTTATTTATTATTTTACTTGATCCTCTCTTTATATTATTTAGTTAAGTTTATGTTCTACTTCTATTCATTTTTTCTTTCTCCACAAAATCTCAGCCTCTCATCTCCTCCACAGAACCTTCTCCTCTTCTCCCATCCCTCCCCCTCCCTTCTCATCGTCTCTCCCCTCCCTCCCCGTTGCCTCTTCCATACCTCTCCCCTTCCTCCCCATCGCTTCTCCCCACCTGTATATCCCCAGGGCGTTGGAGGGGTGGAGCTCCTTGGTGAGGAAGTTGGTGCCGACGTGGACAACGTGGTGGATCTCCAGCATGTCCGCCGCCACCACCAGCTCCTGTGCGTTCTCCACTGTGATCTCGATGTCGCCTGAGTGGGTGGGAGACGAAAGGTAAGTGTGGACTTCCTACAAGAAGACATCACCAAGCTACAGGAGTGGAACAAAAAGTGGTTGCTACAATTCAATGAAGAAAAAAGTAAAGTCATGCACCTTAGAAGGGGAAATCCAGCATACCAATACCACATGGGAAACACTCCACTATCCACACCAGAGGCAGAGAAAGACCTGGGAGTATAATTATGTTACCAGACTACCAGTGAAGGCGAAATCTGTGCCAATTGCAGCAGACGGGTTAAAGTACTGTGAAAGATAATAAAACTACACAGGGTACCCCATGAGAAGATGGCGCCACTATAAACACTTGCCTGCGCCATGACGGGCTGGGGCCAACTACCATCTAGGCCCCTTAACCCTCACAGCGTCGGCGTCGTACATGTACTACACAGGCTGAGTCACCTTCCCAGCGACACTGTGACTCAGATGTCATTTTGACACTTTTCATGACTTAAACCTATGTTTTTTCAGCATTTCTGACATAATGGGAGAAAAAATTTTGAAAAGTGCCGACGCTGAAATGTTCCATGGGGTTAAGAAAAGCTTACCAGCGCTATAGGTGTACACATAAAAAAAAAAAAATAAAAAAAATAAAAATAAATAAATAAATAAAAATAAATAAATAAATAAATAAATAAGGCCTCCATTTTTTAAGTAAAGGAGGAAGGTCAAGAGAAAAAGAAAAAAAGAGAGAACAAGAACAGAGAGGAGAAAGAAAAAGAGAAAAACATAAATGCCTACAAAGAGAAATTAAATAAAGAGAAAAAGAAAAATGAAAGAAACAAGAAATATAAATGCCTGCTTAGAAAAAAAAGATGGAAAAAGAAAGAAAAAAAGAAAAAATAAGAAAAACAAATGCCCACTAAGAAAAAAAGAAAGAGAAAGAAAAGAAACACAAAAGCCCACTACCATATCTCAGACCATAACCCTCTAACATCACCCACCCCCTCCTCCTCCACACCTGTATAGATGAAGTTGATGAGCTGTGCCATGATGCCGTGGGTGATGGACTTGATCTCCACCAGCGCCTGCGTCTCCTCCGCCAGGCCACCGGTGAACATGGCCTGAAAGTACGCGCTGCCTGCCGAGAGCACTGCACGGTGGGCCTGAAGACGAGGGAGGGAGGGGGTCATTATCATCACCATCATCATCATTGTCGTCATCATCGTACTCATCATTGTTGACTATGTGAGCGTGTTTGTATGCCTAAGAATGTTGGTTTAGGGTGTTGTTTGATTCTGTATTATGTTATGTTGTTTATTTTATGTTTTTTTGTGTTTTATTTTGTGTTATGTTGTTGTGTGTGTGTTTGTATGCCTGAGAATGTTGGTTTAGGGTGTTCTCTGATTCTGTCTAATGTTATGTTATGTTTGTTTTATGTTTTGTGAGTGTTTTATTTTGTGTTATTTTGTTGTGTGTGTGTTTGTATGCCTGAGAATGTTGGTTTAGGGTGTTCTTTGCTCCTGTCTTCTGTTATGTCGTTTATTTTATATTTTTTGTGTTTTATTTTGTGTTACGTTGTTTTCCTGCCTCCCTCCCTCCCTCACCTTGACCACAAAGCCGCCCGCCGATATCTCCACATCACAGAAGTGTTGGGAGTGCCACAGGGCGCACAGGTTCTGCAGCAGCTTGTTGGCGTAGGACTTGCAGGCATAGCGGTGGGTGTCGCTGACCAGGGAGGCCGGGGGCAGCGGCACACCCTGGGTAGGGGGAGGCAGGACCCCCACGCAGGCCGCCATCCTCACGCAGCCTTTCAGTCCTGGGGGGGTGAAGGGAAAAGTGTGTTATTTATATTGGCGGACTTTTTTGTGTGTGTGTGTGTTAGCGGACTTTATATTTGTTGTTGTTGTCACCCTTCAGCTACTTCCTATGCTATAAAAAAATGTTAAAAATAAATAAATAAATAAAAAAACACGATCCGAGCTTAATTTTCATCCATGCGTTTTTCTGAGCTGTTCTTTTTTCTTCAGTTTATATACATTTTAACTTCTGCCAGTGCCTTTTAGTATAATCTTTTCTTGCAAGTTTCATTTTCATTTTCATCAATACATACTTTTAAGTGATATTTTCTTGCGAGTTTCATTTTCATTTTCATCAATACATACTTTTAAGTGATATTTTCTTGCGAGTTTCATTTTCATTTTCATCAATACATACTTTTAAGTGATATTTTCTTGCAAGTTTCATTTTCATTTTCATCAATACATACTTTTAAGTGATATTTTCTTGCAAGTTTCATTTTTATTTTCATCAATGCTTTTTTTTTCTATGTCCTTATTTGCATTTTTCATTTTAATTTCTATCAATGCCCATTAGTAATCTTTTCATGCAAGTTTCATATCAATCTCCATCAACACTTTTTATCAACTTTTCTGTGCTGTTGTATATATCAGGGGTGTGGAGTCGGATTTTCAAAACTCCGACTCCGACTCCGACTCCGACTCCAGTAAATTTAAATGTTGCGACTCCGACTCCGACTCCGACTCCAGTAAATTTAAATGTTGCGACTCCGACTCCAGTAAATTTAAATGTTATCCGAACTCCGACTCCAGTAAATTTAAATGTTATGATCCGACTCCGACCGACTCCAGTAAATTTAAATGTTGCGACTCGACTCCGACTCCGACTCCAGTAAATTTAAATGTTGCGACTCGACTCCCGACTCGACTCAGGAAATTTGAAGAAAATGTTAGACAAACCGACTCCGTCGACTTTTTACAGTATGATGTATATATATAAATATATATATATATATATATATATATATATAGATATATATATATATATATATATATATATATATATATATATATATATATATATATATATTTTTTACCATCCTTGATATCACTTAGCAATTATCCTCCATGATAGAATTAAATATACACATTATCTCATGCAAAACACCATAAAATATGGCAAAAGGGATACCTGTACTATCTGTTGTCAGGGTGGTTGTTGCGGCATGTACCGCCCTCCTTCCTTAAGGTATATCCTCAAGAAAATACAAAATAAAAAGCATGAAAAAATATTAAAATACCAATATTCCAAGAGACTGTTTGATTGGACATATCTTCCAAAACGTCAATTTCTCCCAATTTGTAAGAATCTCCATGAAGTGAAATCTTTACTAAAAAATTATACGTAGGAGTCGGAGTCGCATATTTTACCGACTCCGACTGACCCGACCCGACTCTGACTCCAATTCCGACCCGACTCCGACTCGACTCTGACTCCAATTCGACCCGACCCGACCGATCCAGCAGCCGACCAGTATTCGACTCCGACTCCGACTCCACACCCCTGGTATATATAGAATAGACAGGGGCTTCCAGAGTCAAACCTACCATACTTAACACAAGGCAGAGTGAGAGGAACCCTCGAGCATTCATGTTTCTTTATTTTCTCCTTATTCTTACAACACCACTTCCTTTGTCTTATTACTGTGCTACTATCTGTGTTGCCTTTGCCAGACTAACATTCTTTGGGTTTTGTCTGCCTATAGTAATTAAGAAGAGACAAGGGCCTGTATTATTAACCCCTTGACTGCAGATTTCCTACAAGAAGACCTCACCAAGCTACAGGAATGGAACAAAAAGTGGCTGCAACAATTCACTGAATAAAAATGTAAAGTCAAGCACCTTGGGAGGGGATATCCAGCATACCAATACCACATGGGAAACACTCCACTATCCACCACAGAGGCAGAGAAAGACCTGGGAGAATATGTTACCAGGCTACCAGTGAAGGCCAAATCCATGCCAATCGCAACGGACGGGTTAATCAGGTTTTCATGAGTGTTTTTTCACATTCATGGTACAGAAGAGGAGTCAAACTACCACAGCGGTCATTGAGTTACCCACGGAAATGCCTAAAACCCATATGAAAGCCGTCAAATATGTGTGCTTGGACTTTGAAGTGTTTAAGAATATGGCCTCAGGAGCTAACCAAATAATTATAGAGTTTTGTTTGCCTTAGTCACTGTAAAGAGATTGGGAAGCTAACAAACTAATTATAATGTGTTCTGCTTGTCTTAGTGATTGTAGAGAGACTAGGGAAAGCTAACCAACTATATATAATGAGTTTTGTTTGCCTTGGTCGTTGTAAAGAGACTACCGTCTACCATTGATGAGGTTTCAGGCCCTGCTCCGCCGCTGGTGCAGCGCTCTACGAGGGCCGTCAACAATTACAATGTTAACCTCAATAATAATCTTCAATCCACTTTTTCTTAAACATCATAGTGTGTGAGTGAGTGTCTTAATTGCTTTCACGAATAATATCACAAATATCTATTAAAGAAGCCCCCCGCCGTTCACGGCCTCACTGTTCATGGATTCACTTATGCGCGGGTAGGGTATCTGCGAGACCCCCCGCCAAATGTGGATGAAAACTCGCGTATATGCGGTCTGTAGCGCCCAGGCAGCTCAAACATGTACTCATTAGGTCGGGACTGGGAACCCACCGCGCCACCGCTTCTCATGTTGACAACACCACTCGCCCGCCAACCACAACCGCCTACACACTCACACTCACCAAAACCAACCACAGAGTGAGTGTTAAATTATTACAGTCCATATTTAATTTGTGATTTATGTGTATGCAAAACTATATAACAATGCTTAGAAATGCCTTAGAAATCCATTTTTTTTTTTCAATTGAGATGGTAGAACGAAACCCTATTTTCCCTATTTGATTATAGTCCCATCGATCGCGGATTCGCAGATCACAGGAATCTCGCGGAACCAAATACCCAGGAACAGCAGGGGCTTCTGTAGTTCAGTTTTCACGTCTGATATTTTTGTTATAGTATCACAATCAAATATCCAACAATTATTTCCAACTCACTGAACATTCATCACACACAATTTACTTTGAGTACAGACACTAATTAATTAATATCTATGATCGGTCATGTTACGGATTCTCTCAATTTCAGTCTGGAGAACTACACAACAGTGGTCATTCACTGAGTGGTGGATTTCAGGCTTCTTGTACCTCACACAATTTATACATTTCTTCTCAGCCACGGTGCACTCCTTGGATTTATGATTGCCAGCACATTTGAAACATTTTGGAGCTTCTCCATTAATCTTAGCAGTACAGTTGGCCTCAAGACGGCCATATCTCTGACAATGATAACATATAATTGCATGGTATCTGTCACTCACTGTGTATATTCCCCATTCTAATTTCAACTTGTAATGATTCTTGTAAATCAGCTTTCTTACAGTTGGGTCACACCTCAAAATGTAGTGCAGCTGCAGGCTTACTAAAAATCAGCTCAATCTTATTCTCAACACCCTCAATTGTGTGTAAGAACTCATTGCGGTCTAAGATGGTCTCCTTTATTTTTTCCTTGGTCTCATCTTTATGCTCATTGCATATCATGATCTTTGGTTTCATCTCCCCAACACTCTTGGTATTAATTTGCTCAACACTCCAATTTTTTAGCAGCCTCAGCCCTTGTGTTCTCATTATCAAAGTTCATGACAATATTACTTCCATTTGTGAATCTTGAATTAGTTATTTGAATGCCATTCAATGCCTGGGAGACTTCATCCTTCATGTCTCTTGCCTTCTTTTCCTGGGTAGAAGCTGACACAACCAAGATATTCTTCTTGACTTTCTTGTCTCTCTTCGCCACCTCTGCAAAACTAAGCGCCTGGTCAACAAGGGCATCAGCAACTGACCCCAGGCCCTCCTGCACCTTCTCAGCCCTTAACCCTTTCCATCCGTGACTCTGACGTCGCCATCACAGTATGGAAAGGGTCAAGAGGAAATGGAAGAGGATTAATCCTCTTCTAAACCTTTCAATCCTCCTCTAAATTCCTCTTAATCCTCTTCCATTTCCTCTTAAGAGGTTTAGAAGAGGATTAAGAGGCTTGGAAGAGAACTAACGGTGACGCCGTCGGATGCCTGTCGGATGCCGACGTCGGCATCGCCAGAGTGAAGGGGTTAATTCAACTTCATCTTTTACCACAGATATTTCTTTAGTTAATTCTTGCTTGAATACATCCATTTTCTCCACAATTTTCAATTTTGGTAGCCAGAGATGCTTTATGAAGGCATGGGTTGCACATCCAATTGATTTTAGGTGTATTCTCCTGCTTAATTCCAGACAAATGAGCGCACTTCACATGACACCATTTAGGGCGCAAACAGCATCCAATCCATTTCTCGGCTGTGAAATCCTCACAAACATAACAAAAATCCCTCACCTCCCCTGGCCTTGTCAGCCATGTCGACACAGCACTCCACACGGAGCAAGACGCAACACATCCGATCACGGCCACGACTACTCACTCCACTCAATAGAAGCTAACTAACTAATTATAAAGAGTTTTGTTTGCCTTGGTCATTGTACAGAGATTGGGAAGCTAACGAACAGATTAAAATGAGTTCTGCTTGTCTAAGTGATTGTAGAGAGACTAGAAGAAGCTAATTGACTAATTCTAAGGAGTTTTGTTTGTCTTGTTTTATTGAAGTGAAAGAAGAAAACCTGTTATTGAGCGTGGCCTGAAACCTCATCAACGGCAAACAGTAAATGGTAAACAGTAAATATTCACCTTTCCTTTGTTACCTCAGTTCTCCCTCCATTCCTTAATTTTCTCTTGAGGTTAAACAAAAACTATCATTATCACACTCACCCTTTTTCCTTTCCTCCATTTATCCTTTATGTTCTCCTTCCCTTTAATTTCTCTCTCCCACTGCCGTCCACAAACATCCTCCCTTCATTAATTTATCCCTTCCACTCTCTTCCACAAACATCCTCTTCTCATTAACAAGCCAAGAGGTGTATCAGCCATTCCCTCATAAGGTTATTAGTGGAAATGTGATGGTGATTCATTAAACAAATCCCTTCGCCTGTTGTTAAAGCCTCCCTCCCCTCGACCCTTCCCCATTCCCCTCCTTTCCTCCCCTTTCCCCATTCATTCCTCCCTTCATCCATTCCCTTTTCTCTCCTTTCCTCCCCTTCCCCCATTCATTCCTCCCTTCATCCATTCCCTTTTCTCTCCTTTCCTCCCCCCCTCTTCATCTTCCTCCTCCCCTTCCTTTTTTCCCCATCTTTCCTCCCTTCCCTCTCATTCCTCCCTTCTTTCCTCCCTCTCCTCTCCACCTTCCTCTTTCCCTCCCTTTTCTCTACTTTCCTCCCTCTTCCCTCCTACGCTTTCCTCTCCACCTTCCTCTTTCCCTCCCTTTTCTCTACTATCCTCCCTCTTCCCTCCTACCCTTTCCTCTCCTTTCCTCCCCTTTCTGTGTCATTCTTCTCTCCTTTCCTTCCCTTTCTCCTCGTCTTTCCTCCCTTCCCTCTCTACCTTCTCTCCATTTATTGCCTCTCTACCTTTTTTTCTTTCCTCTTCTTCCTGTTTTTCCTCCCCTTTTTTCCCTTCACTTCGTCTTTCCTCCCTTCCCTCTCTACCTTCTCTCCATTTATTGCCTCTCTCCCTTCTTTCCTCTTCTTTCTGTATTTCCTCCCCTCTCCTCTTTTTCCTCCCTTCCCTCTCCTTTCCTCCCCTTTCTGTGTCATTCCTCCCTCCTTTCCTTCACTTTCTCCTAGTTTTTCCTCCCTTCCCTCTTCACTCATTCCTCCCTCCCTCTTCTCTCCTTCCCTCCCTTTTCTGTCATTACTCCCTTCCCTCCCTTTCCTGTCATTCCTCCCTCCCTCTTCTCTCCTTCCCTCCCTTTTCTGTCATTACTCCCTACCCTCCCTTTCCTGTCATTCCTCCCTCCCTCTTCTCTCCTTCCCTCCCTTTTCTGTCATTTCTCCCTTCCCTTTCGGTCATTCCTCCCTCCCTCTTCTCTCCTTCCCTCCCTCCTCTCCCTGCCAAGCCTCACATGAACCACAAAAATCAACTCAAAATTCACGTTAAGCCAATCCTTCATCCATTGTCTCCCTCCCTTCTTCCCTCCCCCTTCCCTTTCTCTCGTGTCCTCCCCTTTCTCTCCTCCCCTCCCCCTTCTCCCCATCTCTCCTCCCTTCACTACCTCCCAGAGCTTCCTTAAAACCTAAAAATAACTTCAAATTCACGCCATGACAAGAAAATCTGACCCACATAACATAAAGACTCGAATGACAGCTCCCCCACTTCCTCCCAATTTTCCCCTTATTTCACCCCTTAACACTGCCTCCCAAGCCTCGCCCCTAAGTGTAATGGGTCCCTAATTTCCTTATTTATACTCACTCTCCACCGGAATGTTTAACTTGGGGTCTAAACGGGTAAAAAAGGTGGAAAATATGGAGCCTCTTGCAAATGGCGAGGTGCAAGCAGACGACACAGGGGTTACCAGGCGCCTGTTTCGGTCCTGTCTGTTTCCTGTTTTGTTCTTGTTTTGTTCATGTTTTGTTCTTGGCTAACTCGTTTTCTTTATGTTTTGCTCTTTGTTTTGTTTGTTGGGTCCTTAGGTGTTTGGCTTATCCCTTGTTTTGTTGATTTGTGTTAGTTGTGTTGTTTTTTGTGCTTGTTTTGTTCTTGTTTTGTTCTTGCCTGACTCGTTTTCTTTATGTTTTGCTCTTTGTTTTGTTTCTTGAGTCTATAGGTGTTTGGTTTATCCCTTGTTTTGTTGATTTGTGTTAGTTGTGGTTTTTTGTGCTTGTTTTGTTCATATTTTGTTCTTGTCTGACTCGTTTTCTTTGTTTTGCTCTTTGTTTTGTTTCTTGGGTCTAAAGGTGTTTGGCTTATCCCTTGTTTTGTTGATTTGTGTTAGCTGTGTTGTTTTTTGTGCTTGTTTTGTTCTTGTTTTGTTCATGTTTTGTTTTTGTCTGACTCGTTTTCCTTATGTTTTGCTCTTTGTTTAGTTTCTTGGGTCTATAGGTGTTTGGTTTATCCTTGTTTTGTTGGTTTGTGTTAGTTGTGTTGCTTTTTGTGCTTGTTTTGTTCTTGTTTTGTTCATGTTTTGTTTTTGTCTGACTCGTTTTCTTTATGTTTTGCTCTTTGTTTTGTTTCTTGGGTCTACAGGTGTTTGGTTTATCCCTTGTTTTGTTGGTTTTTGTGCTTGTTTTTAGTGTTTTGTTCATGTTTTGTTTTTGTCTGGCTCGTTTTCTTTATGTTTTGCTCTTTGTTTAGTTTCTTGGGTCTATAGGTGTTTGGTTTATCCTTGTTTTGTTGGTTTGTGTTAGTTGTGTTGCTTTTTGTGCTTGTTTTGTTCTTGTTTTGTTCTTGTCTGACTCGTTTTCTTTATGTTTTGCTCTTTGTTTTGTTTCTTGGGTCTACAGGTGTTTGGTTTATCCCTTGTTTTGTTGTTTTTGTGCTTGTTTTTAGTGTTTTGTTCATGTTTTGTTCTTGTCTGACTCGTTTTCTTTATGTTTTGCTCTTTGTTTTGTTTCTTGGGTCTATAGGTGTTTGGTTTATCCCTTGTTTTGTTGGTTTGTGTTAGTTTTGTTGTTTTTTGTGCTTGTTTTTAGTGTTTTGTTCATGTTTTGTTCTTGTCTGACTCGTTTTCTTTATGTTTTGCTCTTTGTTTTGTTTGTTGGGTCCTTCGGTGTTAGGTTTATCCCTTGTTTTGTTGGTTTGTGTTAGTTTTGTTGTTGTTTTTGTGCTTGTTTTTTGTGTTTTGTTCATGTTTTTTTTGTCTGACTCGTTTTCTTTATGTTTTGCTCTTTGTTTTGTTTCTTGGGTCTATAGGTGTTTGGTTTATCCCTTGTTTTGTTGGATTGTGTTAGTTGTGTTGTTTTTTTGTGCTTGTTTTTAGTGTTTTGTTCATGTTTTGCTCATGTTTTGTTCATGTCTGACTCGCTTTCTTTAGTTTTTTTGCAGTTTGTTTTGTTTGTTGGCAGGGGCGGATCCAGAAAATCAATTTTGGGGGGGCACGATGGTAAAAATTCATAAGTTAGCGACAGCCTCAAAACAGTGAAGACCAATGGATAGTGATGGCGATTCTTTGCTTAAAATCCGCAGCTCCCGAGCAATCAACGTATATGTGACAAATGAATTTTTCTTGTATCAATATATGCAGTGCAATCAATATTTAAGCTGGCAAGTAATAACAACAAACAATTCAAATTGTACATCCGACCAGTGAAAAGGCAGATCTGAAAAGGTAGAAATCATCACCATACGAACATTAATTCGAAGAAAAGTAAATTTAACGTTTATTTCGATATATGTAGGCAGCAAGGGTGATCATAATACAGGACATATATAAATTACACACCTAACCTTTACAAGATTGGGGGCTCCCGTGGTCCCGTGGTAGAGTCTCTACCTTGCGCTTCGGCGGGCTGCTGGGGCGTGGGTTCGAGACCTATACTATCAGTTACCATGGGGGTGGAAAGGTGGGCTCTTTCCGACACCCTCAGCCCCGTTGTTGGGCCTCCTCCTTGAAAGAATTAGGTATCTCTGTACTAGCCGTCTGGGGGGTTGCGCGGCATGCACCGCCTTCCTCCATTAGGGTATATCCCCAACGAAATACCCAAAAAAAACAAAAACAAAAAAACTTTACAAGAAAGAGTTAATATGTAAAATTAGACACAGCTGAAGATAAAAAGGAATTCTAATAGGGCTTTTTTTTTTTTACATGGGATTGAGGTAACACATTTGCAAAGATTGGCTGATCTAAAGAAATATGTTTACAAATTCCCAAGTATTCAACAAGTGCTCACTAAGCAAAGAGTTGTCGGCGGTTTTTTTCGCCGAATTTGCTTATCACTCTCTCGACTGAAATGCGGATATCATAGTGGAGGGCAAGTCCGTGCAGGCGCTCTTGGCCGACGGTACTCCTCAAATACATATAGGTTTTCAGCCTTTTCAATGCTGAGAAAGACCTCTCGGCTTCCGCGTTGGAGACTGGAAGATAAGTTTTCAAGAGAATGGCGAGATTGGGGAACATGCTGGTGCTGGCGTGTGCCTGGGCTTCTTTGATAGTTTGGAAGACCGGAACAGATAATGCCCAGCGCTCCGCTTCCGCCTTCACGAGTGTCAGGGATTCGATGTCGAGCTCGTAGAGCTTCGCCGCTTGAAGCACAGCCGCAACATCCGTTTCGGGGCCTTTGAGGAGTTGCTTGAGCTGAAGTGCGACAGGCACTGTGTCGTCGCCGAACCGACTCTTCAACTCAGCCAAGACGTGGTCCACGAACGGAATGTACACCGCCCGGCGGTAGTACTCCTCAGCATTCTCGCACGGAACATTTGATCGCTGGGTCTGTCGTCCACTGAGTCGTGCCACAGGGATAGTGTTTTGCGATGACCCCACCTCGACCAAAAGCTCTTCCGCATTCATGAACACGTCGTGGAAATGATTTTCCGCATCTGCTCTGAACTCGGCAAAAATGGTCTCGATGCCACGAATCGTGTCATAGGCTGCACCAGGTCGCCATCTTTTCTCTGAAGAATTCGGCTCGGCTCGAGAGTATGCGCCAAAAGCCGCCAATATACACTCCACTACAACCAGTCCAACGATAAAGCGGGGAACACGTATGGCGATGAGAAGGAGCCCAGCGTTGGCGTCAAGCTCTTCCTCTAGAAAAACAGCGATGACAGGCAGAAATTCAACGAAAACCAGCACTGCTCTTCGTCTCATCAGCTCTCCTCCTCATACTGATAGTCTTCTACCTCTCAAATTCCGCCGCCATGTTGCCTCTCTTTCTATCTTCTATCGATATTTTCATGCTGACTGCTCTTCTGAACTTGCTAACTGCATGCCTTCCCCCTCCCGCGGCCCCGCTGCACACGACTTTCTACTCATGCTCATCCCTATACTGTCCAAACCCCTTATGCAAGAGTCAACCAGTATCTTCACTCTTTCATCCCTCACGCTGGTAAACTCTGGAACAATCTTCCTTCATCTGTATTTCCTCCTGCCTACGACTTGAACTCTTTCAAGAGGAGGGTATCAGGATCGACACCTCTCCTCCCGAAATTGACCTCTCGATCTTTTTGGACACTCCTTTGACCTCTATTCAGGAGCAGTGAGTAGCGGCCTTTTTTTTATATTTTTCTTTACGCCCTTGAACTGTCTCCTTAGCTGTAAAAAAAAAAAAAAATGCGTCATGCCTCTCAATCCACCTGGTGGGTCACAGGGGAACAAGCTTTTCGCGCTTGGCCGAGGTGAGGTTGACAACCTCTGTGAAGCGGAGAGAGTGGATATTCGAAGAATGAACGAAGTTGTACACCTCGGTCAGTGTTTGAAGAGCGATCTTCACTTCCTTGACGCCACACGCCTTCGTCAATCTAGAGTATGCTAACCAGATTTGGTGTCCTTACTTGATAAAGGATATAGAGGCCTTAGAGAATATGTTCAGCGTCGAGCCACCAAAATGGTACCACATTTAAAAGACCTTCCCTACGAAGAACGGCTGAAGAAGCTCGATCCTACAGGAGATCCAGGGGAGACCTGATTGAAGCTTATACAAGATTATAACACAGAAATACGATCAGATGCACAAGAGGGATTTTCAAGATGAGGGAAGACGAAATAACCAGAGGAAACACCAAGAAGATATTTAAGACAAGATCTAGACTCAACATCAGGAAGTATGCTTTTTCAAACAGGGTCGTCAACACCTGGAATGATTTGCCAGGGTGGGTGGTAAATGCCGAAACAGTGTTGACATTTGAATCAAACCTTGATAAAGTGTGGGCAAAGAGACTATAGTCTCCTTGAGTGTGGGAGGGCCAGGAACTAAAGTTTAACTATAGAGCACACATAACCCCCACACGCAGCCAACACATTAAGAACCAGGCTTTTGAACTGGAGCCACAGGCTTAGGCCTCTTCCAGAACATCATCTGTGAGTATCTGTGAGTATAATGCCACGGATGGAAGCAAGCCATGCCAACCATCGTCATCATCAGGGTCCAGGCGCCGTAGCCAAGGCGAAAACACAACACAGAAGAGGAAGCTTCCGAGGCACGTGGACCGCCGCCGTGTGCCGCAGTATTGAAGGGCTAGAAGGAGGAGTGTCGTGGCGCGGTGGTGACCCTGGACTGTGCTTGTGGACGTGCCGGGGCTGTGCAAAGGCAGGGGCGGCAGCCATGACGGAGGGGAGGCAAGAGGTGAGTGACAAGACCTGCATCGGCGCGCGGCTGTTGGCACACACATTACTTACAAGGCTTATCTACTTCTTCACCTGTCACTGTGGAATTTGACTTTTGTCTTGCATATCTCTTGCTATTCATCTTTCTTTACGACCATTTCACTCAGAAATGGCTGAATGAGGGATCCAAGGGGATGCAAACTCCCTAACACTAGGGGTGATCTCAAATTTGGTGTGATTAAAATGAGTGGGAAACCCTATTAGGTGTGGTTATGTTTGTTATGATTTATTGTTTATGATATATATGTGTGATACACTTGGCCATTCGCTGTTGTCAATGTGGAAGCCAGTGGTCAGGGTGGCAGGTCAGTTCTGGTGGTGGCAGAGTGGTAAAAATGGTAATTATTGAGAATCACTACGCGCCTCCAAAATACGATATTATGCCTCTGTATTGTAGTTAAGGGACGAAATACACGTCCCTGAATCATAATATGAAAGCGGAAAACTTAAAAGTAAAGAAAAAGTGGTAAAGGTAGTGAACGGTTAAGATTCGTTTTAGGTCCGTGCCAGTATCTCATTACCTACCTTATGAAACATCAGTATCTCTTCATATATCTTTTCTACAAACCTTCAACAGTCATGGAAATGCTTTGAAAATCTAATTCAAGGACTTATTTTTACTCTTGAAAATAGGGGATAATGTTTACGAAAGCGCGACGGCTGCGGCGATGCTGCAGCTGGTGTTGCAAGAAATACCTCCTCTGAAATAAGTCACATATACATAGGGGGTCGAGGGGGGTGGAGTAGTTTAAATATGCTCCCCGACCCTAAACCCTCTGCCAGCTACTTTACGGCTGCGGCGGCTGCAGCGTCGCCACGGCCGCCGCCAGAGGAGGCGACGCGCTTTCATAAACATTATCCCCTATTTTCAAAAGTAAAAAAAAAAGTCCTTGAATTGGATTTTCAAAGCATTTCCATGACTGTTGAAGGTTCGTAGAAAAGATATATGAAGAGATACTGATGTTTCATAAAGTAGATTATGAGATACTGGCACGGACCTAAAACGAATCTTTACCAAGACATATTATACACACGCGTGCCGCTTTGTTTTGATGGCGGCCATTGGGAAGTGAGCAGTGTTGCCAACGATCCAGTTAGCGATGGTACGCTTAGTTAGCCATTAGCCCACGCATGTGAGACCAGGTCCACCATGCGTGTTTTTTTTAATTTTTTTTAGAACACGCACTTTTACCTAATACTATACCCGGCCCAAACCTTCATAAAACCCTTTGGGTAAAGGTGCGTGTTCTAAGAAAAAAGAAAAAAAAAAATAACCATGCGTGGTGGACCTGGTCTCACATGCGTGGGCTAATGGCTAACTAAACGTACCATCGCTAACCTAGCGTACCATCGCTAACCGGATCTTTGGCAACACTGCTCTCTTCCCAATGGCCGCCATCAAAACAAAGCGTGCGTATGTATAATATGTCTTTTCACTACCTTTACCACTTTTTCTTTACTTTTAAGTTTTTCCGCCTTCATATTATAGTTAAGGGACATGTATTTCGTCCCTTAAGTATAATATGGAGGCGTAATATCGTATTTTAGAGACGCGTAGTGATTCTCAATAATTACCGTAAAAAGCCTCTTTGTCATTCCCCAAGTAGCGCTGAATTATTTGTAAGTCAGTCAAGGCACATGTGTCACACTCCATGTCATAGAACAGACTGAATTCAAATCATACCTACTTCCCGTAGCAAGTAAAAAGGAACTATATGATTGGGTTTGAGTATAGATATGTACAGATAACTCTCGATTTACGCGAGTATTGTGTCCTTGAAGAGGTCGCGTAAATCAAAAACAATTTAAATCAAACAAGAGGTTGGTTTCTATCGAAAAATAAATATTCACTTCATTTAGTGGAGAGAGAGAATATCCATATCACCGAGATATCCACTCAGGCACTCAGTCTCAGCCTCACTCGTGTGAGGAAGAAATGAGGGACACCATGAGCGACTGGCTAGTATTGGTACCGGTACCGATGCAGTCTGGTACCGGTGATGTACCATATAGCTGGTACTGGTACCTGCCCACACTATTGTCGAGTAGCGTGGCAGCGTGGGTACTGTATTGTTGTTCAAGTGGCGCGTGGGAAGAACTGAGCTCCGCTGTGTGAGTCCAGTTGCGTGAGACATCTGGTGGCCACTCCATAAAATATCGCGTATAAGTGGAAAAAACGTGTAAATTAAACATTTATTTGGATTTTGGACCCCGCGTTATTTTAAAAACGTGTAAACCAAACTCGCGTAAATGGAGAGTTACCTGTATCTTATTGGCCAAAACAATAAGTCACAGCTTCTGATTGGCCCTGACACATTGAAAGCTCCCATCCGGCCACCAGCGTCGCCATATTATCGTATTCAGCCTCTTATGTTTGCCGATTTCCGACCCCAAAACGGTCTCCTCCACCCCAATAACTGGCTTCATATGTAGCTATAAAAAAAAGGTTAATTATTGGTGCTTCTTGGCAATAGTTATTAGTCAGAAATCAGTAAATACGGTGCTCAGAGTACTATGATCTGGCACCGGTGCGTGGGTGTCTGGCGACCACCCACACACATCCAGGCAATACTCAATCGTGTCGTCCTCACTTCCTCAGCCCCCAACTCAGTGTGCGACGAGCCATGAGGACAGGGGGTGCGATTGATTGCTTTTCAGTTACATGTGTTATTATTAAGGATGAACCGATGTATTGGTATCAATATCGGTGGTATCGGCACATTTTAAGAGTATCGGTATCGGCTGATTTTCTGCTGATACTACTGATACTTGAAGGAGTTTTGTACGTCACATGTCACTCGTTGCAAATAAATTTGTTCAACAGAAGTTAGATTTTCTAAATTGTTAGAAAAATATTAGAAAAGTGTAATTATCTAGTATCATGATACTACATAGTTTGGAATTTCCTGCGATTTAATTTTCATCACTTTAAACGATAAGATTCATATTACTTTGAATACAAGTATATAATACTTAGTATACAGTATAGCCTTTGGTACTGCGGACGCGTACAATACAGGTTTAATACTAGTAGCTTTGGCGTGGGATTGGCAGAGCTCCTCCACTCGCCTCATTTGCATGCCTTAGTCAGTCAGACGGTCACCCCGCGACGGGGCATGCTGCCAGGGTCTGGGGATTTCTTCACAGTCTGCCTAAATGTATGCCAATGGACTGTATTGGCTATACAGGCAGCGTCGTGCGTGGCCACTCGATGAACTGTCAAAGCAGTACTTTCCATAGAATTCAAGTTATGCACTAGTGCGTCTGAGGCTGCCTCCAGGATACAAGGCCTTGGTGCTGCCACCTCTCTGAACCAACGACTGCACACACTTTACTTTTACCCGATTTCCTGACACTGCTATTTGACATGGAGGAAAACTGAAATCGGGCAGGAGTGAAGTGTGTGCAATCATCGGCTTGGAGAGATGGCGGCACCATGGCCGTGTATCTCGGAGACAGCCTCAGACACACTCTAGTTCATAACTTGAACTCTGTGGAAAGTACAGCTTGGAGTTGAGTGGCCACATGTGGTGCTGCCTGTATAGCCAATATGGTCCATTAGGGTAATGCTAACCTAGCTGAGTCAACGAGTTAACGAGTCTATAGTGGGTCTTTTTTTTCTCTCAACATTTGATATTGCCCTTCAGTTGCTGGAATTGTTGTATAAAAAAAATCACTGCACAGGTATTGGTATCGGTTAAATATTGGGGTATCGGTATCGGTCAGAAGTTTAGTATTGGTACATCCCTAGTTATTATTCCCATTTGAACATATTTTCTAGACCATTTCCGATGCTCAATAGATTAATCTGAATACACTGAGGTACAAACAATATAGAATATATGTCCCTTGTGCTTCACAGACCACGCTTACTCCTCCTACATATATACCGAGTCTGCTTTCCACATGGTCTTGCGAGGGCTGAAGTGCTTATCATTCCTCATTTCTGCATATCATGAGGACGAAGCTTATTTGTGATGAGTTTTTATGTTTTTGTCATTGATTTGTATTATTTGTTTAGCAGAGGAGGGATGTGCAGGCAAAGTCAGGGAACTATTGATTACCCTGGAGGATAGTTAGTATTAATTAGTTACATAAAAAAATATCGGAGTTAAAGTCTTGTTTATCCATTGTGAGATGGGTGAAGTTAGTACAGATATAACTTTTTCTTATTTCCTTTCATATTAGAAAAATTTGTGTATCTTCGAATATTGTTATTAGAGTTTGTGGAGGAGTATGATTTAGAAATATTAAATTTAACCAAAGCGGAGGGAATGGTAACCTGGGCAGAAAGGGGAAGGGATTCAGCTATAGATTACCTATATCCTAGTAAACGAGAAGGCCAGGTAGATGGTCAGGGATATGTGGATAGATGAGGAGGGGCTCATAGATATAGTGAGTAACCACAATATGATGGTCTTAAATTGTGTTAGCCAGGGCCAGAGGGAGGAGGGGGGAAACAGGAATAAAGACTGCTGCTGGAACATGAGAGGGAGTGACTGGGAGGCCTTTGGAAGAGACCTAGCATGTGTAGAATGGGGTGTGGATGAAACGAATGACAGGATGTGGAGGACAGTAAATGAGACAGCCAAGAGGAGGATAGGAATAATAGAGATAGGGAGTGGTAGGAGACAGGGAAAGAGCAAAGTAGTAAAGAAAATACCAAGTAACAAATATAGATTGATTTTTGTCTGGAATTTGATTGATACACGTAGATGTTACTGACACAGGTGACTGGTGCCTGGTCTGAACTTGTATGATATATCCCCACATATACCGGACTGGCCCCCCAAAATTTGTTTAAGCCAAAATTTGTTATATTGTGGTCATTAATTGCAAGGTTTTCTGTACTCCATTGCCTAATAAAAATTGTTCTTGAAAATGTCACAGAGTTGGATGATTTGTGGTTCTAAAAACTAGAAACCTAGGACATGAAAAGATGAAAGCAAGGTTTTAGAATTCAAACTGTTCATTCTTAACCCAGTAGCAGCGGGGATCATGTTTCTTAATGGTCCCCCCAAGCGAGAAAAATGAGAAAAATCACACCTCACACAAACCATTTCATAATATATATCAAAGCATTTGTGATCAGATTATCATCTATTTTTGGGGGTTTAAATCATGGCACAAATTTAGCCTGTCGCTGCTACATGATAAAGCCACAAATTTAGCCCGTCGCTGCTACATGATAAAGCCACAAATTTAGCCCGTCGCTGCTACATGATAAAGCCACAAATTTAGCCCGTCGCTGCTACCGGGTTAAGACTCTTGCTGTCACACTTCCCATTGCCTGTACAGTAAAACCCCAATTATCCGAAATGGAAGGGGGGAAGCCTCTTTCGGATAAGCCGATTTTTCGGATAATCCGGATTTATGGCCGCCATTTTGATCGCCGCCAGTTTGATCGTCGGCATTGTGTTCTGCTGTATGGTAAGGACGACTTTCTTCCTTTTCCCGGTTTCTTTCGGCATGGTGATGTAGAAAGAAGTGAGGTCGAACACAGGTAAGAGAGCGCGATGTAAACAATGAAACCAAACAAACCTGCTAAACAAAGTAGTACGCTTAAAACATGTGATGTAAATGTTTTATTGTATGTTTGTCTGTGTGTCTCCTTGTCTGGACCAGTGTATGTTGATACTTGTGAGCGTTGCAGATCTGAATTGTGAATGTTGCAGAGTGCGATTGTGAATGGTTGCAAGCTTGCAAGTGTGACCTTGATGCATCGTGCAGGTGAAGATACAGTATGATGACTCATATTATCGCGTATGTTGGAAGGGAATGTGGCATGGAGTGGAGAGGGAGTCGTGTTTGTGTCGTTGTCTTGAGAGTAGTGTGAGAGTAGTCGGCAGTAGTTTGTTACCTTGCTGGGGAAAGATGCGGACGGTGTTGTTGAGAGTTTGTTTAATGTTTTTTGTCTAATACATTGATCTATTCGTTACAAGCTATTTTGGCAATACGTATTAGAAAGCATATTCATTTTAACTGTTCTTATCAATTTTAAATGTGTTAATATAGTACATATGTAGTTACTTTTATTTATTTTTGATGTTTTATAACGTTTTAGTATAGATAAAAAAATAAATTTTAATTGCATTATCCAGATCAATTTCGGATAATCCGGTTTTTCGGATAATCCGCTTTCGGATAATCGGGGTTTTACTGTAGTTCCATTACAACAGCTTTCCAAAAATTAACTGCTTCCGCCTCCTGCAGGATGAGTCTGGAAATACCATTGCCTCCGATCTGCCAAGGGGCGTGGCACTGCTGGCTGACCTCACCACCAGCCTCCGTACGGCCCAGGCCACCTTTGACGCCCTGGCACAGCGGATCAAGGACGGGGACCTCAGCACAGCGCAGGTGGGGGGCTGATGACTTATCCTGGCGGCAATGGGGGGGACAATGGCAGACCCTCCCCCCCCCTCCTCTTCTTTTTCTCTCTCTTGTCTCACTTTTCTCTCCTCTCTTCTTTTTTTTCTTCTCTCTCTCTCTCTCTCTCTCTCTCTCTCTCTCTCTCTCTCTCTCTCTCTCTCTCTCTCTCTCTCTCTCTCTCTCTCTCTCTCTCTCTCTCTCTCTCTCTCTCTCTCTCTCTCTCTCTCTCTCTCTCTCTCTCTCTCTCTCTCTCTCTCTGTCTCTCTCTCTCTCTCTCTCTGTCTCTCTCTCTCTCTCTCTCTCTCTCTCTCTCTCTCTCTCTCTCTCTCTCTCTCTCTCTCTCTCTCTCTCCTCTCTCTCTCTCTCTCTCTCTCTCTCTCTCTCTCTCTCTCTCTCTCTCTCTCTATCTCTCTCTCTCTCTCTCTCTCTCTCTCTCTCTCTCTCTCTCTCTCTCTCTCTCTCTCTCTCTCTCTCTCTCGTACATTTTTCATCTTTTGATAAAAATGTTTTAAGGAATATATTTGAGTTCATTTCCACTGAGTTGCAAGTACTTTTGATGAATATATTGGTGTATTTACTTATCTATTGAAATTTGATATATATGCCAAAAGAGAAATAGATAAATAGTTTACCATGAGCTGTGCTGTGCTAAAAAATACCATCATAAAATTGCTTAGTGAATGAAATTGCACATATCACGATACATAAAAGAAACGATTGACTTATTTCAGGGCATAAGTCTGCTTGAGCTGAAGAACCAGTCTTTCCTCTCCTACCTGGCCAACCTCACCTACGCCACCCTGAGCAAGCTGAAGGGAGGCAGGATAGAGAGCAACCCTTGTATAGGTGAGTGTCTGCCCCAACCTACAGTGCCTTGTATCTTTTAAGCTCCTTTCACCTCTCCATTGTGTAGCATATTTGATTTCAGTTCATTTAGTTTTTATTATTTAGATATGTTGTAGAGTTTCGTGCTCTTGTCAGGATTGTAGATGTCAAGCTTCTTCAAGCCTCCTTTCCATTGTGTAGTGTACAGTCAACCTTCAACGTCTGCGGGGGTTATGTAACAGACTTTCCTGCGGATGTCAAGGATTCACGGATATCTGCTGATAGATTCTTACATATACCAACCATTTGTGTAGTTACTGCAAGTATGAAGGTGTGTGATGAGCCATAAGTGCTTTGGTTGGCCACAAAAGTGCTCAAGAAAACCCAGATCTTTAACTTGATAATATCCGCAGGCTACCCCGTGGAAATACAAATTCGTGTATGTTGAGGTTTGCCTGTATTTAATTTCTGTAGAGTTTGTTTTCATGCTACCTATCGATATATAGTAAAGTTTTCTCATCTTATAAAGTCTGTATATTGGTTCTGTCACATTCTCTCCATCGTGTAGCATTTTTTTGTATTAGTTAGTTTTCATGCCTTGGATATACAGTAAAGTTTTTGGTGCACTTGTCAGAGCGTCTGGTGGAGCAGCGCGTGGTCTTGGAGAGGCTGCGGCCCCTCGAGGAGAAGCTCAAGTACCAGATAGACAAGCACGTGAAGGTGAGTGCAGCTCCTCCTTGAATATAGGGACACCGGGGTGGGGTGGGGTGGGGGCAAAAAGGTCAGGTATGTTACTCTGCATCACTGACAGGGACGTGAAAAGAGGTCAGGTGTGTTAGTCTACCTGCAAGACTGACAGTGTGGAAAAAGTCTCATCCACTTATGTTATTGATGGATGCTAAGGTCAGTCACTTTCACTTCTCACATAAGCTATTTCTAAAGGTCAAAGAGGGGGTCAGTCGGGTTCTAATGAGTGTTTCTTTAGGTTCACCGTACAGAAGAAGGGTCACACTACCACCAGGGTCATAAAACTACTCCTGGAAATGCCAAAGAGGGGGTCAGTCGGGTTCTAATGAGTGTTTCTTTAGGTTCACCGTACAGAAGAAGGGTCACACTACCACCAGGGTCATAAAACTACCCCTGGAAATGTCCAAAACTCCTACAAAAGCCTTGTCAAATATGTGTTCTTGGGCAGTGAAATGTCTTATAATACGACCCTAAGTCTCATTCACTCATCCACTCACAATATTGATGGATGGTAAGCTTCATCCACTTGTCGTTTTAACATTTTTAACAGATGCACAGTCTCATCCATTCCTCATCTTCCTTTTGTTTAGTGTCCTTATTTTTCCTCATGGGGTTGGATGGACTATAAGGGTCATATTATAAGACATTTTGCTGCCCAAGAACACATATTTGACAAGGGTTTCATAGGAGTTCTGGACATTTCCAGGAGTAGTTTTATGACCCTGGTGGTAGTCTGACCCTTCTTCTGTACTGTGAACCTAAAGAAACACTCATTAGAACCCGACTGACCCCCTCTTTGGCATTTCCAGGAGTAGTTTTATGACCCTGGTGGTAGTTTGACCCTTCTGTATCGTGAACCTGAAGAAACACTCATTAGAACCGGACTGACCCCCTCTTTGGCATTTCCAGGAGTAGTTTTATGACCCTGGTGGTAGTTTGACCCTTCTTCTGTACCGTGAACCTGAAGAAACACTCATTAGAACCCAACTGACCCCCTCTTTGGCATTTCCAGGAGTAGTTTTATGACCCTGGTGGTAGTTTGACCCTTCTGTACCGTGAACCTAAAGAAACACTCATTAGAACCCGACTGACCCGCTCTTTGGCCTTTAGAAACAGCTGATGTGAGAAGCAAAAGTGTCTTATAATTATTGACCCAAGTCTCTCCCTCTCTTGACGATCACATCCTCTCTCCTCCCTGATGTTTGTCCTTCTCACGTCCTCCACACACAGTCTCCAGGTTTTCTTTGATCTTCCAGCTGGTCTCCTCCCTTCTACCTCTACCTCTGTTTCTTCTGAGTACATGGCCTTCCTCCTCCCTCCTCTTGATGTACCTATATTATCTCAGTTTTTGCCTCCTCAGCGCACTCAACACATTCTCCACACCACACATCTTCATCACCACTCATCCACTTACGGTATTGATGGGTGCTAAGAGTCTCATCCACTCACTCAGGCAGCAACAGAGGGTGTGGCGAGTGCGGATGACCCACTAAGGCTGAAGGGTGACCTCGACAACATAGGCTCGTCGTCGTCTTCCGAGGACGAGGACGAGGGGCAACAGCAGGGAGGTGGAGGCAAGAAGAAGAAGAAGAAGGGCGAGGAAGGGGAGGACAGTGATGACGGGAAGACCTACAAGGCTCCCAAGATCTCGCAGATGAAATACGGTGATGATTTGTGCCGTTTGTCGTTGTTTTGTTTGTTTTTCTGGTCATTTGTTCCTTCCGTTGCCATCTACGTGAATTGTCTTTGTCTAGTTTGTTTATGACCCCATTACCCATTGTCTAGTTGTTAGGTTTGGTTAGTTTTTTTTCTTCTCCTCTCCTGATTTTCCCTTCCTTCCTTTTTCTTTAATTTTCTTCCCTTTACTCTCCTCCACATTGTCTTCCACCCATCTACACATTGCTGTCTAGTTTGTCTGCACTTATTGCTTACCTTGTTCTTCAGTTCCTTTATTCCCTCATCTACACCAATTTTTGTTGTATAGTTTGTTCTACAGCTCATTAATTTCTTTGTCATCTTTACCTCATGGTCTAGTTTCGTAGGTTTGGTTCGGTTATTATTTTTCCCTTCTTTTATTTTGTTTTTTCCTTTTCTTAATCTTTCTAGCCTCTCCCTCCCTCCACTTTGCCTTCTACTCATCTACACATTGTTGTCTTGTTTGTTCTAAAGCTCATTCGTTCCCTCGTCATCTACAATGTTTGCTTTGTTCTTCAGTTCATCTACACCAATTGTCTGGTTTGCTCTTCACCTCACACATTGCCCCATCATCTTCACCCATTGTCCAATTTGTTATTCAGCTTATTTGTTCCCTTGTCATCTACACTTATTGTCTAGTTTGTTCCATAGCTCATATTTTCCCTTCATCATCTACAGACACTCTCTCATCATATACACACCTTCTCTCTTAATCTACATCCATTGTCATTTTTATTTATTTATTTTTTTTTTTTACAGCAAAGGAGACAGCTCAAGGGCACAAAAAAGTAAACATTAATAAAAAAAAAGCCCGCTACTCGCTGCTCCTAAAAAGAATCCAAAGAGGTGGCCGAAAGATAGGTTACATAATTGATTTTCTTATTGCTCACGAATTGATTCATATCTGCCATCACCCATCACTTAATGTTCTTTGCCTCACACTTCCACCTATCTGTCCATCCACACCATGCCAATCAATATCTAGCTTATTTTGTACTCATTCAACTCTTCCTTTTATTGTGTAGCATATTTGATTTTTCTAGAGTCAGTTTTCATACCATCTCTCCCTGCTTATCCCCACACCTAACGCTCACCTTCCCTCACCTCTGCACCCCAGACCTGGAGGAGGACAAGGACAAGGCCAAGGAAAGGGCGCGGCGTCGGGTCCTGAACTCCAGCATGCTGCGCGACGCTCTGGAGGACCACACGGAGGACCCAGAGGTGGTGTACAACATGGACGTACTCAAGCAGAAGGCCATCAGGAAGCGCAAGGAGATTGAGGAGTGAGTGCAGGAGGGGCTGGGCTGGGTTGGGCTGGGCTGGTTTGTCTGGGGTTGGGTTGGGCTGGGCTGGTTTGTCTAGGGTTGGGCTGGGCTGGTTTGTGTGGGGTTGGGCTGGGCTGGTTTGTCTGGGGTTGGGCTGGGCTGGCTTGTCTGGGGTTGGGCTGGGCTGGCTTGTCTGGGGTTAGGTTGGGCTGGGCTGGGCTGGGTTGGGCTCTTTTGTCTGGGGTTGGGTTGGGTTTGAATTAAGCTACAGTCACTCTAACCATTTGTATCCCTGGGCTTAAGATCACCCAAGGCACGCTGCTGAAAGAACCATCTGGCCAGTCTGGGTCAAAGTTGTCTGATTTGCTCATGGGCTTATTACCAACTTCCTCAATTAGTAGAAACGAATTGTAATTACTCTAAAAATAGTAGTCTGGTGTTCATGTTTCTTCTGTGTGGGTTATTGACTAATTGAAGAGCATCCAAGCCACCGTCTGTATCTTCTGCATATACCAGGTACACGCATGTTGGTTGATGTAAATTTTTTAATGTTATGTCCACTCCACCATCATCACCCCACTCTCCACAGATACGAGGAGTCTCACATGATCCGCAAACAGCTCACCAAGAAGGAGCGTGCGGCCCAGCGGCAGATCACCACGCTGGGCACCATGGGCTCGGAGATGCTGGGCTTCACCTCCCTCGACCCGCTTCACGCCTCTGGGAATGCTGACGACCCTGATGAGCCCCGGGCCAAGAAGATGAAGACGTCGGGTGCTGGGGCTAAAGGGAAGAAGGGCAAGGGCAAAGGGAAAGGAAAGGGCAAGAAAGGTTGGTTTTGGTCATAATTGCCTGTCTGCTGTTTTGTTTACACTTAAGAAGATAGTTTCAGGGATAAAAAAAAGTGTAGGTTAGTGTTTTGTAGCTTGGCCTGTAATTAGGTTATGACTGTATTTTTTTATGCACTTCTGAGCTTATTATTTGATCTGTGTTATTTGCGTCTTAGTTGAGAACATATATCTTACACAACAGCTATGTTAATGAAAGTATATGTGTAGTTGTATATTCTTTTTTTGCATAGCTTTAGAGGAGTGAATACATTGGTAACAGTGATGGAAATATAGTACTTTCAGTGTAAAAAAAATATGCATTGCTATATATACTTTTTCAGCATTTTCTTCTTCTACTAATGACCTCTTTTATTTCTCTCATTTTTTAACCTTTTGTCCTACCAATAACAACCTCTTCTGTTTCTCTTTCATTTTTTTACTTTTTATTCTGGTGCTAAATGATTTCTTCTTTCGTTAAACTTTTCCAGCTTTTCATGGTACTTCTACTGACCTCTTTTATATCTCTCATTTTTTAACCTTTTGTCCTACCAATAACAACCTCTTCTGTTTCTCTTTCATTTTTTTACTTTTTATTCTGGTGCTAAATGATTTCTTCTATCGTTAAACTTTTCCAGCTTTTCATGGTACTTCTACTGACCTCTTTTGTTTCTCTTTCTCCTGCAGGTTTCAAGAAGAAGAGAAAACACTAGGCATGTCGGCCACTTACATACATATCTCCCGTGTATGTGTGTGTATGCTGGGTAAGCTTGTGTACACTTGAAGGGTAGTGTAGGAGTCAGGGATATAAAGGTGTATCTTGTTATTGATGTGTCTGGTCTCCTCCTGTGGTTTGTCCTACAGTATGTGTGTGTGTGTGTTTGACTTGATGATGACGAGAGAGTGAGTGAGTGAGAGTGTGTGTGTGAGTGTATGAGTAGGAGAGAGGACAGAGGATTACATAGATTTACATAGATATTCAGACCACACAGGCCCTAGGAGAGCAAGATTAAAGAACAAAGTGTTTACTTATGATAATAAAACTCGTCTCTCGTAACACTTTTTTATCTTCACATAAATTCCCAAGTGGTACACTGAGATTTGAGGGCATACAAAACACATGTAAACACAACCTGTTAATTCTTATTGGGGGAAGAGGGGGGGGGGGGGGGGGGGGGTTGCAGGGTGGCGGAACAGCTAAGAGGAGGAGGGGAGGGAAGAATGAGCAGACGGAAGTGTATGGAGAGAAGGAAGTGATGACACTGCTGTTGTGCAAGCCCAAGATATGGCACAGCAATGCTCAGTCTGTGGCCAGAGTTACCTCCCACTGGTCTACCTACATCCTGCCATCAGCATCTGACCCAAGGATGACCTGGGACTAACACCTTGCCACCATTTGGAAGAGGATGTCCTCCCCCTCCCTGCCACCACCACACTGCACTCCACCCTCCCACCACCATCATTCCAACCTCCCACTGATGTGTTAGATCCCAGAACCCCAACCCTGTTATTTTGTACGTGTTCTTTACAATGTGTTTATAATATGAACATTTTAAGCTTAGCGGCTGCGGAGACCATATACACTTTATTATTACTATTAATGGAGGCAGGGCCTAATATCAATACACTATATAAAGTGCTTGATAGTTTGACTGGAAACAAAGAAGTTAAAAAGCTACCGGATGGGTTTCCAGACGACGTACAGGCAAACATGTTTGTAGACTTTTTCGATAAGAAAATTGAGAATGTTATCATGAACTTTAAAGTGGATGGTCACCATGGACCCACTTTGGAAACACTGGTCCCTGAAATTAAGCTAACATGCTTTCAACAAGTGGATGTGGCTGTGGTGAAATCTATCGTACACAGGGTGACACTGACGTACTGTGATAATGATCCCTTCCCGATAAGTGACATCATTAAGAGCGGAAACTTTAGTGATTTATTAAATATTATGACAGAGATGGTTAACATCAGTATTGAATACAAGGTTTTTCCGGAGAGAGAGAAAGTGGCGATCGTGAAATCTATAGTCAAGGGTAAACTGGATCCACAGTGTTTAAGTTCCTTCAGACCAGTATCCAACTTGACATTTCTATCTAAGATACTTTACTCAACAGAAACTACTCTCTGTTCAGTGGTAAATAATTTACTTGTACTCGTGGATGAAGGGAAGTATGGTGTTCTGATTTTGTTAGACTTAAGTACTGTGTTTGACATGGTGGAACACAGTTTATTGCTTCAATATTGTAAAACCATTGGAATGAGGGTGGTGCACTTGACTGTCTGAGGAGCTACCTTGAGAACAGAACATACTGTGTGCAAATAGGTAACTCGTTCTCTACTTATAAACAGAGGAGTCCCTCAGGGAGGTGTACTGGGTCCAATCTTATTCTGTGTATACCACTGGACTCTCACATTTGCTAAGAAAGCACAGAGTTGATTTTAAACTGTGTGCCGATGATACACAGTTCAAGCTGTCACTAAGTGACGTGGAAAATACTTTAGATAAGCTGAGCAGAAATATGGATGATGTTGGGAAATGGATGAATTTTAAACAATTGAAGCTGAATGAGGACAAAACTGAATGCCTGATAGTGGGGAAGAATAAGTATCTCAGGAGGCTAGATACCTCCACTCTTTGGATTAATGATGACACTATGATTGTAAAAAAGGCAACCAAAGACCTAGGTGTGATAAGTGATTGTACTCTATCATTCAAAGAACTGATCAACCAGGTAGTGAGAACAGCAGGCTACCATCTAAGAAATATTTCATTAGTCAAGAAATACTTGAATGAAAAGACCATGAAGATGCTTGTATATAATCATGTAAGTAGTAAGCTGAATTATTGTAATTATCTTTATTATGGCTTCCCTAAATATCTGCTGAAGAAACTACAACTTGTCATGAACAGAGCTGAAAGGCTAATAAAGGGTCTGCCACCACGTGAGAGAATAACACCTGCACTGATAGACTTACATTGGCTACCCATTAAGGCACGAATAGTCTACAAAATATGTGTCTGACTTTTCAGGCAACATGACTTGGTAAACCTAGATATATGAGAAATTTACTGCAGGATTTTCATTTGGACACCGCCATGCCACTGAGACACAGTGCAGAACAGTACTTTAGACTCTATGAGCCCAGAGTCAACCTGGAACTGGGTTTCAGAGCATTTGAGAAGAGTGCCCCGTGGCTCTACAATGAGTTACCCGAGGACGTTAAGAGCAGTGGCAATCTGGCAACCTTAAAGAAGCACTGAAGACTCACTTATTCACTAAATCCTACAACGTTACAAACATTAGGACTGAGGACAACTTTCAGTGCTAACATTATTGTCATAATGTTGATGGCCCTGTGGAGCGCTGAGCTGGCAGTGGACCGGGGCCTGAAGCCTCGTCAACGGTAACGGTAACACACACATTTGGGTAATAAGCCCTGGCCACAACAGCCAGCCCAGCACAATCACCAAAAAGATCAGACCTTTCACAGGACCCACCAACCACATGCAGCCTAAGTTGGAAAGTGAATAATAGATCAAGCTGTCACAGTCACCATTTGTTCCAATAGATGATTATTTTTTTGTTCTCTGTGCTACACACAGCCTCTAACACCACTGCAACAAACACTTGTGCTCCCACACACAGCAGAACTGAATCAGCACAGCACCTCAGGAGAAGTGGACCTTCATGTGCTTGGCAATCTCATACTTAGTCGTGAAACGTTTCTCACAAACATCGCACTTGAATCCTTTATGACCAGCGTGTCTGAAGATGTGCAAGTCCAATGAACCCTTCCGTTTGAATCTTTTTCCACACACTTCACATTTATGATTACTTGCACCAGTGTGTGTAAGAGTGTGTGACTTGAGGTGACTCTTCTGGCTGAAACATTTCCCACAAACTTCACATTTATGATTTCTTTCACCAGTGTGTGTAAGAGTGTGTGAGTTGAGGTTACCCTTCCGAGTGAAACATTTCCCACAAACTTCACATTTATGATTTCTTTCACCAGTGTGTGTAAGGGTGTGTGAGTTGAGGTTACCCTTCCAAGTGAAACATTTCCCACAAACTTCACACTCATGATTACTTTCACCAGTGTGTGTAAGAGTGTGCGTGTTGAGGTTACTCTTCTGATTGAAACATTTCCCACAAACTTCACACTCATGATTTCTTTCACTTTCACCAGTGTGTGTAAGGGTGTGTCTGTTGAGATTACCCTTCTGAGTGAAACATTTCCCACAAACTTCACATTTATGATTTCTTTCACCAGTGTGTGTAAGGGTGTGTGTGTTGAGGTCACTCTTCCGAGTGAAACATTTCCCACAAACTTCACATTTGTGATTTCTTTCACCAGTGTGTGTAAGGGTGTGTCTGTTGAGGTGACTCTTCAGAGTGAAACATTTCCCACAAACTTCACATTTATGATTTCTTTCACCAGTGTGTGTAAGGGTGTGTTTGTTGAGATTACCCTTCTGAGTGAAACATTTCCCACAAACTTCACATTTATGATTTCTTTCACCAGTGTGTGTAAGGGTGTGTTTGTTGAGGTTACTCTTCAGAGTGAAACATTTCCCACAAACTTCACATTTATGATTTCTTTCACCAGTGTGCATAAGGGTGTGTCTGTTGAGGTGACTCTTCCAAGTGAAACATTTCCCACAAACTTCACATTTATGATTTCTTTCACCAGTGTGAGTAAGGGTGTGTGTGTTGAGGTGACTCTTCCGAGTGAAACATTTCCTACCAACTTTACTCATGATTTCCTTCACCAGTGCGTGTAAAGCTACGGTTACACTAGTCAACGAAATGGTTGGATTCCAATGATTCGCTTGAATTTCATCCAAGGTTGGAGGATTTCGTTTAGAATCCGAGCGTAGGGTTGGAGGAAAGATACCTCGCCCAGTAGCGTTGTACTCCTTCCCTTGGATCTCATCCAAGGGAAGAAAACTGAAGATCTATGTTATACAGTATTCATATTTATGACATATTTGAAAAGAAAGTATACAGCTTATTCAGTCATAAGAGATGAAGTATTTATTAGTATAAAAATATCTTGAAATAGAAATGAAATTCTATAGAATGTATATAGTGGCAATAAGCAGACAATTGTTTGACTACCGTTGCGGTGTAAACATTTCCTCTCCCTACGCGCCATAACTTGAACTGTTCTCGCCGTGATGGAGTGGAAAACTGAAGTTATTCACGATCTCCTGGAAAAGGTTCAACCCCAAGAGGTGCTTTGGAATGTTATTAGGCTTACCACCCTCTCCCTTCCCTCCGTCCCTCCCCTCCTTACCTTACCCTTCCTCCCTCCCCCTCTCCCCCTCTCTCTCTCTCCGCCACCCTTACGACAAGGTTGGACTCGTCTAACCACTCGTCCAAAGACAGAATTGGATGGACAGCTGTTTAAGGTTGGACTCCAAGCATTTCGTTGACTAGTGTAACCGTAACTTAAGGGTGTGATGTTTGGGGGTTACTCTTATTACTAAACCTTTTGACACTCCCGGTTTGCATGAGGTCTTACAGCAGAGTGTGTGGGTGTATTTGTTGAGGTCATCCTTCCAGGAATGTCTTTTCCCACACTCTTGGCTTTGGCTGGTAAACTTGCTCTCACTCTCAGATCTTCTCACACTTTTGAAATTCAAACTTTCCCCTTTGTGGATGAAGAGGCCAGCAGTTGTTGTTGTTGTTGGTAGTGGCGGAGGTGGTGGCAGTGGTGGTGCTTCTGATCCCTCCTGAAGCTCACACCAGTAGCAGTCTGCTCCTGCTGATCCCAGCCACTCCAGCTGCTGCCCTGCCTTGCAGCCTCCACTGCAACACTACTCCGGATGTGAGGAGTCAGCTGGTCTTGCAGGAACCTTAGAGATGCTGGAGCAGGCAGCGAGGTTCCTTCAAAGCCACACTCAGTGTCCAACTGAGCAGGCAAGGGATGGGATACACAAAGGAGTCCTGAAATCAGCGGCAGCAAGGACGGAAGTGCTGAGCACAGCACCTGTCCCACAGCCCCACTTCAACACTAGCACCAGTGGGGCCAATGGGACACAGTCGTGTGCTGAAAAAGAAACAAATTGTCCAGTAAGGAAACTGAAGTTGGTTGGAGGGAGCGGGGCGGTGGTGGGTGCACCCAAGGCAAGCCACAGGCTGGTGAGTAGGGCGAATAGAGTGTGTTGATGATGTCACTGCTCTTACATTATTTACGAGGACTACACTGTTTTTTCTGATAGGTTTTGATAATACGTTTCAAGTTATTCTGGTAGCTGATTATTCTCGGGAATGACTACTTGGGAGTGTGTGTGTGTGTGTGTGTGGGGGGGGGGGGGGGGGTTAAAAAAAAAAAAAAAAACGGTGTCACAAGAGCTGGCAGGGATAATCCTGCGGAGGGACACACAGACTTGGTATCACTGCTTGGGTGATGGTGCTGCACACTCAACGGCCAAGTCTTAACTTGTTCTAACATGCATGAAATCAACTTTATACATATTCCTATCAAAACCCTTTTAAGTTTCAAGGTAACAGATTGCACTGATAGAAACTAATGCAATAATATATTTATTGATAAATGTGTCTTTTGAACCAGCCTAAATAAATTTGAAGCGAAAATCATAACAAAATTAAGTCGGAACTGCACGTAAGCGAAGAACATCCAGTGACCAAAGCTGTAAGCTTGATAGTTTTAAGGCTTGTTAAGGCTAGACTTTTTTCACCCTACTGCAAAGTGCTAGGCTAGTCTACACACAAAAAAATGTCACTCTTTAACTCATTTATTGTAAGCTATCTTGGTTTATTTTTTGTCCTGACTCTAGCCAGAATGTGTAATGAAGCCATTTAGTACATATACGTAGTCATAACGTAAACACTGGCCTAGGGCAAGAACCTTCTCTTTCATCGTACTATCATTTATCCTGAAATGTATTTCCATTATTTGTGGGTAATAAATAGCCATAAGGAAGAGTGGTGGTCGGCCTGAGCCCGTCGTGGCGCAGGCAAGTTTTTTTTTTTTTTTTTTTTACGTTGCCTATTGCGCCGGTAGGCATCTTCCCGGTGGGGCCTGATGGTCGGCCCAAGGCTTCTTCCAGGTGGGGCCTGATGGTCGGCCCAGCCCGTTCTGGCGCAGGCGAGTGTTTATAGTGGACTGAGCAGGCAAGGGATGGGATTATAGTGGCGCCATCTATTCTTGGCTCATGCTGTCCCTTGGAGCTCATTTTTGATATCCCTTTGACAGTTCCTCTACAGTCCGGGCTGATAGGTGGTCTTCAGGACAGCATGTGGGTAGTCTTGGGCCACTTGGCAGTGATTTAAAGAATCTCAGGTGGTAGCAGCGGATTTGAACCCACATCATCCACAACGCGGCGAATGCGGGACCGGCATGCTAACCACCCAGCCACCGCCTTTGATACCAACCGTGCTAATTTAAGGGAAGCGTCACACCATTTCTCAGTTACCATGTATTGCCATGGTCATATTTATGTGAAGCATTTGAATATGCCAAAAAAATCTGCAGTCATTTTCAGCTCCATAGCTTGATTCATAACTGAAAAAAATCAGTCTGCATTTTTGGAAAAATATAACTCGCACCTACTTTATTATCTATTAGCTTACAGCATTGGACAAATTACCAAATATGCATTATAGAATATCTAAATGATTCATCATTTCAAAAGCTTGAATTTCATACTTTTTAAGTGTTAGGAAATTTTTCTGTATTTTGGTTTTCTTGAGTTTTTCTCAATTTGTGCTACTACTTACTTATAATTGAAAAATGTCGAACGATTAAAAAAATCACATTTTTAGTCTTTTTTCCAGTGATATATTTCTCATTCAATCAGGGGTGTGGAGTCAGTGTTAAAAATTTCCGACTCCGACACCGACTCTGGGAAATTTTAAAGTTGTGACTCCGACTCAGGCCCCCCTTACCCTCAACTCCATTTTTTTTTCTTGGTGTTGCCTGTAGTGCCAGTAGACTCTCTTGAGGTCCTCTTGGACGGTCCCAGCCAGAGAATAGTTTTTGAACCAACCGCACCCAGTCACTGCATTAGCTAGCCATCTCACTCTCCTCCCTTTATATGATCCCCCATCCCTCAGTTACATTAGTTCAAACAATGGCTGGCAATTTTGTTAAGTCTGTACTTTCTGTCTCAACTACATTTTGGTATGTCGTTTTTTGGCCACTTGTTGAAATATTTTAATCCTTGTAGTTCCCATTCAGTTGAAGGACGTACTTATACCACTAGAGATTCTTATCTATCATTCCAGGAATTAAGTGTAATGGAAAATAGCAAAGTGTTTGTGAGTGTTGGTAGTGTTTAGAATAATACATCACGATATTTAGGAAACTTGGGGCGGCCACCCGCACACCAGTACTCTAAGTTTTAAAATGGTTCCTCTTCCACATGCATACTACAGAGCACACACACACACACACACACACCAAGATGGTGGACGGACACAGCTGAACTCCTGACGCGTCCTCATACTGTCATCAAGCTGCGCGGGAACTCAACCCTAGACATGGAAATTAAGGTGTGAGCCGTGCTAGGTGGTAATTGTGCTGTCCTGAAGTATTAAAGGCTGAGAACAGTGAATAACACTGAATAATGAGCGAGGAGGAGGCGGGGGCGACAGCATCGTCGCCCCCGCTGGGTTTGTTTACACCGGTAAGCAGCGGAGCCAAGACAAGGGACAGTGATTCTGAAGGTTTCTTGTAAGACGTGGAGAGGCACAGAGACCAAGACATAATGTTGAGAAGGAGACTTATTGACTTGGAAAGGGAGATGAAGAAAATGAAGGACAGAATGGGGACGTTGGAGACAGAGGTTGACATCCTAAAGACGGAGAAAAATGTATGGAAAAATGCATACAATGACCTGTACAAGCAGGTAACGTTGAATGAAAAGAAGACAGAGGATACAGAGGTTAAAGTCAAGGAATTAAAGGAAATGCATAAAGTCCGGAAGGAGGAACAAGAAAAGGAGAATGTTAGGTTTAAGAAAATTGTGGAGTAGCAAGTCAAGGCTAAGGATGAAGCAATAACTGAAAAAGTGATCAAGGTGATAAAAGAAAAAACAGAAATAGTGTGGGACACGGTTGAAAAAAAGAAGTCTGTAGTAGTGGTGGGCTTAATGAAGAGCACATGCCAATCAAACATACAAGGAAAAAGAAAGTAAGGAAGGCAGTGGAACAAGTAATTGTAGCAATTCAGGAAGAAGGTCATGGGCTGGTAGGGGAGATCAAAGAAGTATTCAGGCTTGGAAAGTATGAAGAAGGAGCCCAACGACCAGTAAAAATTAGACTTAGGTCTCAAGGGTGGGCGGTGGCTGAGTCGACAGAGTGATGGCGGCGCGTTCAGGAGGACACGAGTTCAATCCCCGCCACCAAGCTGGGATTTTTCATCCGCTGCCGAGTGGCTCAAAACTATCCACATGCTGTCCAGAAGACTACCTATCAACCCGGACTATAGATTCAAGGATTAAAGATGAACTCCGGGAGGGCAGCATGAGCCAATGCAAGATGGCGCCACTATAAACACTTGCCTGCGCCAGAACGGGCTGGGCCAACCATCAGTCCCCACCGGGAAGAAGCCTTGGCCGACCATCAGGCCCCACCGGAAAGAAGCCTACCGGCGCAATAGGCAGTGATGTGTAAAAAAAAAAAAACAAAAAAAAAAGCTGCTGCAGAAGAAGTGGTGGGAAAATCATGGGAGTTAGCAAGAACAGAGACCTGCAAAAAAGTCTGGGTAAGAAAGGACAGAAGTGTGGAGGAAAGGAACACGATAAGAGACTTGAAGAATCAAGCCAATGAAAAGAATGAAGCAAGGTGAGAAGAGGAGAAAAATAAGTTTTTCTGGAGAGTGATTGACATGGACCTAAGGAAGTGGAACAGAAGGGAAGAGGAGATGGCTTGAAGGTGGCATGCACTAATGTGAACAGGTTAATATCGTCAATGTTAGAAATAGGAGATTACCTGAGTAAGGAAAAACCAGATGTTATGGAGATTATGGAAACCAAATTGACTGGTAGTATAGATGCATTTAACTTAGGGGATGGTAAATATAATGCATGGATGAGAAATAGAGAAAATAAACAAGGAGGAGGAGTGATGCTATTGTTGAAAAAAGAATGGACAGTGGAGGGTGTCACGAAGGGGAAGCGGAGGTCTTGAGTGTGGGAATAAGACTGCAAAGGGGAGGATGCAGAAATATCGTAGTGGTGTATGTCCCTCCAAAAACCAATTCATGGACAGAAGAATTGTACAAGAAGAAGCTGGAAGATACATTGGATTGCCTAAGGAGATTTCTGGAGAAGGATAAGATTCTGATAATGGGAGATTTTAATTGTAAGGAAGTGTCATGGGAAAACTGGTCAATAGAAGGAAGTGAAGCTTCATGGGGGAACAAGGTTTTGGAATTGGTTATAGATAATGTCCTCACACAGTGGGTGGAGGAAAATACAAAATTCAGAGGAGAAGACGAGCCATTTAGATTGGACTTGATAATCACCAGGGAGCCAGATATCATAGAGGAGATGAACTATAAGAGCCCTTTAGAGAAGAGCGAGCACGTACTTATCGAGTACATATTACGAGAAGGAGGTAAAATAATCAGGAATGAGGACTACAGGAAAGAATGGTTTAACTTTAATAAGGCAAATTTTGAACAACTTGGGAAACATTTTGAGGAAGCACAATGGGATACTTTTTTTGAGGCTGATAAGGTGGAGGAAAAATGGGCTATCTCTCTAAGGATTTACAAAGAAGGAGTGGAAAAGTGGGTACCAAGGATGAAAGAAGGCCAGAAATCAAGAGAAGAGTGGTACAATAGAAAGTGTGTAGATGCCAAGCAGGATAAGGAGAAGGCATGGAACAAATGGAGAAAAAGTAGGAGGATGGATGTACAACATGTACTGCCTCTCCTGTTAAAGCTGCCACCGCACCCATGGAGGGTGTGCAGTCTGGTAGCTCTGAAACTGTCCTGGTCGATGGTGAGGTGCCCCTGGAGGACACGCACCCAGCCGCGGCCCCGCGCCAACCCACCCGCCGCCGCCTAGACTTCTCCGCCGAGGCCGGGCTGACACCAGCCCAGCAATACACGTGGTTTGCATCTCTACTGAAGCAGCACGGTGAGTTGGAGCCGCTCTTCAAGGAGGGTAGGCTCCGACCTTATCTCACGGTCAGGGACGACGTCGCCTTCTACAAGCGGCTCCTCACTGAGGGGTTCCTCGACGTAGTTTTGGTCGAAAATGCAGCGGAGCGGCAGCACAGTCATCATCCACAATGTGCCGCTCTACATGAATGCCAACCTCATTGAGACCCCAGACAACTTTCTGTGGTTAAAGCGCAGGTATGCGGGCACGGCCCCTCGCCCGCAGCTTCTTGGAGCGGTGGTTGGCCACGTCCCGACGGAGGTGCACCTCCTCGGGGTGGGTCGTAAGTCTGTGGAGCCCTACACGGCGGAGCCCGACATCTGCCGACACTGTTGCCGGTGGGGCCATCAGGAGTGGCGCTGCAGATGGGCCCCTCGGTGCAAGTATTGTGCAGGCACGCACAAATCAGCTCTGTGCCTCCAAAAGATCCAGGCGGGCACAATCGTGCCCCGTAAGTGCTGCAACTGTGGTGGTGAGCATAAGGCCCACTACCACTCCTGCCCGGTGAAGCCCAAACCATCTCAGGTCGCAGCGCCTGACCACCACCCTCAGCAAGGCCGCCCTAGGCTTGTGTTCCGCCCTGCTCCTCTCCCTCAGTCCTCGGCCTGGGCCCGGGGGGCTCCCTCGACGTCCGAGTTTCCGCCCTTGCCGGGCTCGTCCGCCCCTGCTGCCCCAGCTTCATCCACTGCCACCCCTGTGCCTCGCCAGACTCCTGCTCCGGCACCCCAGCCGCAGCCTACCGTTCCCCCTGTGCCAGCTGCCAGTCCCCCCACTGTCGCTGGGTCGACCCCTGTCCTCCATCAAATCCTCGCTGCAGTCACCCAGCTGCAGGAGACGCTAGCTGCAACGATCTCCAGGGTGGCGGCCTTGGAGCAGCGAGTCTCCACGCCCCCGCCTGTGCGTGAGCTCTCCTCCATCCCGGCCCCTGCTCCAGCTTCAGCCCCGGCCCCGTGCCCTGCCCTGCCGTCTGCTGGTGAGGCCATGGACGCCGATAGTGGGGACAGTGTGGTTCCCCCTGCGGGCCAGATGCAGAACACCCCTGCAACCCCACCGGCTGTGGTGACTGCAGCTGCCGAGGGAACGGCCGAACCTCGCCATGGCCAGACGGGTCCTTCACCTTCACCTGCTGATCCTCCACTGCAGTGGGAGGCCACCCTCCAGGTGCTGCTGGCGCAGTTTGCTTCCCTGACTCAGCAGGTGGCTGAGCTCCATCATCGGATCACCCCACTCCTTGACCGGCAACCACCCCCTCCTGACCAGTGAGTGTGTCCGCCTCTTAACTTGGAATGTCAACGGGCTACATGCCCGCTTCACTGACCTTCACTCCTATGTCATCACTCATAGGCCAGATATCGTTGCTCTTCAGGAGGTTGGGCCACGGGTGTCGGACCTGAGGGGGTATGATTTATATGTCTTAGATGGCGCAGCAGGCAGTACCCGGGGGATGGCTACGTATGTCAGACAGGGGACGGCAATAGTTTTGAGGACATGGGTATTAATGAGGGCATTGAATATATCACTGTTTCTTTACTCCATATGGGTGAAACCCTATTTTTTGTTAACACGTATGTTCATGCGGGGGCTTTAAATCTTGCTAACTTTCCTGATTATGTTCATGAGGAGCCGACTGTTCTTGTGGGGGATCTTAACTCGCCACCGAGATCTTGGTAGTCACCGCACCAATAATGTCAATGGTGTCCGCTGGAAGGCCTTCCTTGATGCCTCCGAGACGGCTGTCCTCACGGGGATAATGTGCCCACATGTTCAGGGGGCAGGTTAGACTATGTCACTCTTTTAACATGCCAGCTTTACTGCCCAGACCCTTATTTCCAGGTGTTTGCTGAGTGACCACTTTGCCCTGGAGACGACCATCCCGATCCAGCCTGCCCCTGCTGTCTCCCGGAAGCGGTTGGCTGTCCCTGCTGACCGGATGCCGCACCTCGTTCCCGAAGTCGGGGCGTGGTACCATACTGTGAAGGGATCCTTTACCGGCCGCCTCGCTGTACCACGGCCTGCTGGACACCGTCGAGTTTTGTTGCAGCTGGCAGGGCCTCAAGGCCCGCCAAGCGCCGCCTGCAGACCTACGCCTCGGAACCGGCTGTCTCCAACTGTCAGCGGACCCTTGCCTCGTACCAGCGGCGCTGGCAGCAGGACCCCGCCGATCGGGCTGCCAGCGATGCCATGGTCGCTTTTGCGCGCCACCTCACTGAACTCAGACAAGAGGCCGGTCACGACACTGGGTCGCCTTCCTTGCCAGCGTCGCAAGACCCGCTCCCTGCGGGAGGTTTGGCACCATGTCAACAGGGTGAGAGGGAGGACCAAACGGCTGGTGAGTGACCCTGACCCTGCGGGCCGGGCCCAGGACCTGATGCGCCAGTGGCAGAGGGCCTCCTCCCTTGGTGGTCTCCCTGCACAACACCAGGCCGAACTTGCCCGCCACAGGGAGCGGCGGATGGCCCTCGTTCAGCACCACGTCACACTTCTGGATGACACATGTGTCCCCATTACCCACGATGAACTCCTTCTTGCCGTCAAACATGGCAAGTCGACAGCCCCGGGCCACGACGGGTTGACTTACGACATTCTTAATGCCTTACTCGTTGTGCAAGGTGACAACCCCCTGCTTGACCTGTTCAACATGTCGTTTGCCGCAGGTTGCCTCCCCCCTCCGTGGAAAGCTGCATTGATCGTTCCCATCCCCAAGGGTGATGGCACCTTTCGCCCTATCTCCCTGACGAGCTGTGTGTGTAAACTGTTAGAGCGGGTGATCTTGAACAGACTTCTCTATAAGCTGGGGGACCGGCTCTCCCCAAACTTACATGGGTTTATGAAGGGCCGTTCCACAAGTGACTGTTTTGTTAATAGTAATCCAGACGTGAATTGTCGCGCTTTTGTGGACTTAAAAGGGGCCTTTGATAGGGCCAACAAGGATGTCATAATGGAGGAACTCACTCTGCAGGGTGTCCGTGGAAGACTCTTAAGCTGGATCAGGGACTATTTGTATGGTAGGAGGGCGCAAGTGGTCTTCCAGGGTGCTACCTCCACGGAGGAAGTGTTTGAGCTGGGCACACCGCAAGGGGGTGTCCTCAGCCCCATGCTTTTCAACATTTTAATGGACAAAATTGCTCGGTGGCCCTTTCCGGGCAATACTCAGGTCATTATCTATGCAGATGACATCCTTGTGCAATGCAGCAGTCCTGCTCTTCTCAGTTTAGCTTTGGAGCAGCTGTCAGCGCTGTGTGAACAAATGGGCCTTGTCATCAATGAAACTAAGACGAAATTTCAAGCCAGTGGGAGGAGTGTTTCTCATCTTCCCAGCATTAATGGCACTCCTTTAGCTAGAGTTCCTACATACAAGTACTTAGGCACCCCTGTCAGCTTCCAGAAATCTGTGCAGAGCGTCACTCATGTTCAGAACATCTGCCTTCCTAGGTTAGCTCCTCTTAAGGTTTTGGCTAACAGGGGCCTTGGAGTCGGCATCCCTGTCCTCAGGATGTTTTACCTTTCTGTCGTCAGGTCCCTCATTGATTATGCTGCCCCTGTTTTGGTACAGTTTTGTGCGGCACAACTTCACCCCTTGGAACTTATTCAAAATGAGGCCATGCGCCTCATTCTGGGGTGCCCCAGAACTGCAAAACTTGAGGTCATGAGGGCAGAACTGAATCTGCCTCGTGTTGTGGACAGAATCTGGGAAATTACTTGTCGCACCGTCAGCCGCCTGCTTCGTGCTGGTGCAGTGCCCCTTCACCAGGCACTGGTAACTCTGCACCGTGACTCCAGGGCTCCTGTTACCTCCTACCTTAGGAAAATTTATCTCATGTTAACAGAGACGGGTGTGTTAGAAGCGTGCTTAGGCCTAGTTTACTCCCCGGCCCAACCTGCCTGGCCTCCCTATCGTGTCAGTGTAGACGTTGAACAACTACCTTTCCCTAAACGTGATTGGCTTCCCCATGTCCTCCAGGATCACTTCATGGTCAAACTGTCCAAGTACCCCCGTGTTCGGGCTGTCCATGTGTACTGTGATGGCTCCGTAGATGGCAGCAGGTCGGGCTGTGGCGTGTTTATCCGGGATTACGCTTCCCCCACCCAGTACACTGCCATTGAGGTTACCAGGCGGCTGCCGGGGTACCTGTCCTCGACCCGGGCTGAGCTGTATGCCATCCTTGAGGCTCTCCACACTGTAGCAGCTTTGCACAAAAATGTCTACTTGTTTGTCGATAGCCAGGCTGCATTGCATGAACTTGTGTCCTCCTCCCCTGCCGACTGTGATCTTGTAGCTAAGTGCCTGACTGCCGTCCGTGCCCTTGAGGCACTGCCCCTCCCCGCCCTCCTGCACACCTCCGGCACCCGCACACTCACCCCAGGCGCCGCGGGGCTCCTCCTCCACGAGAAACTGCCAAGGCCCAGCAGGTCACGTCACACTTGTTGTTGTTTAGGGCCGCGGCGATCTAGTCGCTCACATGAGCCCTGGTGAGGTCTTCACAGGCGCGTCAGCTGCCCCTTACACAGCTACCCCTTTTGGATCTGCCTCCGTTTAATCTTGATCTTGATGTCAAACAGTCAAAGGCGACTTGGCTTGAGATTTCTTTCCAGCCAGCCTTTGTATCGGCAGCTCCTGTGAAGGAAAACAAAACATACAGAAGACGGTGTTAAATTACTCAAGGCAAGATGTCATTGCTTACATCTTGCACACCACATGCTCTCCATGAACTCTTTCAACGCCTCAATCACTCGTCCATTCGTCTCTCCACTCAGCCCCAGCAACAGCACCATCCACTCCCTAAAGGCGTACACACACGATGCCGCCTCTCAGGCGGCCGAAAAGTGGGCGGAGCTAGAGGCCTTAAGGCAGTGCTGGTGCTGGCCGCGGCGAGGGCTGCAGCAGGTGTTGCGAAATACCTCTCCAAATGAAATAAGTCACACATACATGGGGGGGTCAGGGGAGCGTAGTTCGGTTGAGTAGTTTTTAATATGCTCCCCCTACTAAGCTCTGCGAGCTATTTTTTTGAGCTTGCGGCTGCAGCGTAGCGGAAATTAATTTTAGCGCTGTACGCCAAACGGAAAAGATCCGCAGTGTGTGTGGGTGTAATTTGTGCGGCTGTAATGCTGACTTGCCTGATGGGCGACCCTCCCATAAGTCATAACCCACTTAGCCAGAGGGGTACTTCTTTGGCCGACTGGTAAAGGAGTGGCTCTCCCAGGCGCCGGCAAACTTGTCTGGATTGTTTTCTCGTGTGTTTCGTTACACGCGATGGTCGTGTGGGAGTGTAGAAAAGAGAAAAATTCTGGCATTTCATGGCGCGGCCTCACAACACGGCCGGATGGCCTTTTGTTTATGTTTGAAATTCCGTCCGGCGCGGCCCGCGGCCACCTTGCGGCGCGGCCCAGCTTGAGGCGGGAAGCGACGCTGACAGCCGTGGTGCACACATTATCTACGCTCCACGATGTCTGACGTCTGGATAGATAATGACTTTTGGATCTGTTTTATTGATCTGTTCAAGAGCCATCCATGTTTGTGGAACATAAAACATAAATTGTGTTGTTGTTGTCGCTGCGGCGCCGGTGGGGTTCAGAGTGCCCCCAAATCCCTACCATAACCCCCTACCACATTTAGAAGACTGTAGCTCTTCAGCAGACTCACTAATAACTATCACATCATCTGTATACAGCAACACACATACTTTGTCCTCTCCAACTCTCGCTCCTGCATTCACTTTTTTTCATTCTGACTGCTAACTCCTCTGTGAATGGACTAAATAAAGTTGGTGATAGTATACAGCCTAGTCTCACTCCTCTCTCACTCCTCATCCAACCTGTCTTTAGATCACTAGTAGTAAGCAGGATGCAAGGAGGATGAATATATAAAGTATTTGAGGTGATAATTAAGTATGCAAATATGTATCAGAGAGGCTGAGGGAAATGGAAGAATGTAGAAAGATAGGAGGTTATAGGCATACATGATTATTAGATATAAGAATCAAAATACTTGGGAGAGGCAGAGGTAAGGCAGAAAGGAACGGGTGCATCGGGAGAATAAATGTTGACACAAAGTTTCAATTAAAGTATTTTAGGGAAGTAGAGCGGGAATATAAAGGGCAATAGCAATACATGGACAGTAAAATAATGTCCTCTGCCATGTTAACCAGCTCTCCACACAAGGAAAAACTAGCGGCTGTGAGATATCAAGTAGATTATAACCTGTTGTGTAACCTTTCCATGTGTAGTGTTGAATTAACAAAATTACATAAGTTATCCACTGAAAGCACTGAATCCGTTTTTTGAGGGGTAACTCTGATTTTGGAAAGGTACAAGCTGGAAAGGCAGTTTGATTACAAGGACTATTATTTTGTGGACGCAGTGAATAAGGGGTGAGATGGGTGGATGCTTGCGATATTGTGGACGGTGACGAGATAAAGCAGACTCCATCCATATATGTGAGGTGGTGTGGTGTGTGGTATAACAGAGTGGACGGCTGTTAGACATTGATGTTTCACTACCTCCAGCACTCTAAGCATCCTAAAACAGCACACACATGGCAGAGAAGAGTGGGAGGCTGTCAGACACCTCCCACGGCTATTTCTGCTGCTGTTACGTCTTCAAAAAGCAAACAGGAGGAAGCTGTGGAAAGTTACGGATTGTCAAACATCTCCGAGTGCTGTCTGATGTTATTATGCTTATGTCAAGATCAGTATGATACCGACCTTGGCCTATGTAACGTGCATTCAGGGCTAACTAACTTCTCCAATCCTGTTGCACGCGAGTTAAGATTTATCGAAGCTAGAGCTGGGGCATAGGCCTAACTAAACTATGCCTCGTGTGTAGCCTATTCTCCATTGTCCCCAAGATCTAGTTACAGCGATGATGATTTCCTCGTTTGGCAAGTCATAACGGCCTTTTGGTTATACCGTGATCATGGCTAATTTTGAAGCTGAAAATAAAGTTTAAAGCTGGTAAATAAACGCTGAAAAAGGTACGACCAGGAATCAGGGCATAGGTCGTACCTATTACAAGAAATATCGCCACCCAAGAAGACATATTTGACAAGGCTTTCATAGGAGCTGTGGGCATTTTCAGGGGGGTAGTTTTATGACCCTGGTGGTAGTGTGAGTCTTCTTCTGTACCGTGAACCTGAAAAAACACTCATTAGAACTGACCCTCTCTTTGACCTTTAAAAATAAATGAAGTGAGAAGCGAGAGTGTCTTATAATACCAATTAACCAGAGTCAGGAAATGGAAATATAGCCCGTAATAGTCCTCAACCAGATAAGTTTTGATAGTGAACACAGTATGGCAAGACTCAAAATGAAGATCAATGAGTATATAAAGAGAGAAATAAAAAGTTGGTAAGAAGGAATCCACTTGAGAACTTTGAGAAGGTCGCGAGGGTCATACTTTAAAAGAGGGTCGTTGCGATAGAAGTTTAATAAAAGAACACGTAATCTTGTTATCTACTCCTTCGCTCTCTACAGCCTACAGCGCCTTTGACCATTCGTCCTCACATAACTTAGCCCTATTGCCAGTCTTGGATCCGGCTAATGCTGAGGTAGCGTTCATTTGACCCTTTTAGGTTTGAAAGTAACTTGAGTCGACTGAATATATAAACACAAGATGATAAAGTCAACAAAGAATAAGATAGAAGAAAACGTAAGAGATTTTATGATGTAAATTAACCTGTCTTTTTATTTTTTTTATTTTTTGCTCGTTCCTGTTCCTGGCTTCAGTTACCGTTTTTGTTATCATTTTTTGTTTCAAGAAATTTTATGATGCATCTCTACCTTTTTATTCTTTTTCAAACATGTATGATTTTAACACTGATCATGATTGTTCGGCGTCATAATACCACATCATTACGTAGCCTACTGCAAGAAACCAATAAAAGCTTTAGTTTCAATTGGCCAAGAGAGGCGAGTGTTCGTTCAGCGCTTCGAGTGTTGGTTCGGTTGTTAGGTCGATATTATGACACTTTCTCTCCTAACATCAGCTATTTCCAAAGGTTAAAGAGGGGGTTAGTCGGGCTCTAATGAGTGTTTCTTCAGGTTCATTTTACAGAGGAAGGGTCAAACTACCATCAGGGTCATGAAACTACTCCTGGAAATGCCCACAATTCCTACGAAAGCCTTGTCAATTAGGTGTTCTTGGGCAACGAAATGTCTTCTAATACGACCCTTAGTGTCGATCCAGTGAGCTGCTTCGACTCGTTCAAAGCATCCGTGCGGGGGAAAGCCTTGTTGGCAGTCAGTTGAGAAACACCGCCGCGGGTACGGGAGTCGCAGGAAGTGAACGTCTACCTAGCCATCAGCCCCGTCACCCCGTAGGCCTTCTGGGTGTAATCTGCTGGCCGCGTCGCGTCGTGTCAAGTAAGGTGGTCACGTCTTTGTTATTTTCATGTCTTTTTATGCTTTTAATGTTTGTTAGGTATGTCTTGTTAAGGTTATTTTTCATGTCTTTTTATGCTTTTAATGTTTGTTAGGTATGTCTTGTTAGGGTTATTTTTCGTCTTTTTATGCTTTTAATGTTTGTTAGGTATGTCTTGTTAGGGTTATTTTTCATGTCTTTTTAGGCTTTTAATGTTTGTTAGGTATGTCTTGTTAGGGTTATTTTTCATGTCTTTTTAGGCTTTTAATGTTTGTTAGGTATGTCTTGTTAGGGTTATTTTTCATGTCTTTTTAGGCTTTTAATGTTTGTTAGGTATGTCTTGTTAGGGTTATTTTTCATGTCTTTTTATGCTTTTAATGTTTGTTAGGTATATCTTGTTAGGGTTATTTTTCATGTCTTTTTAGGCTTTTAATGTTTGTTAGGTATGTCTTGTTAGGGTTATTTTTCATGTCTTTTTATGCTTTTAATGTTTGTTAGGCATGTCTTGTTAGGGTTATTTTTCATGTCTTTTTAGGCTTTTAATGTTTGTTAGGTATGTCTTGTTAGGGTTATTTTTCATGTCTTTTTATGCTTTTAATGTTTGTTAGGTATGTCTTGTTAGGGTTATTTTTCATGTCTTTTTAGGCTTTTAATGTTTGTTAGGTATGTCTTGTTAGGTTATTTTCATGTCTTTTATGCTTTTAATGTTTGTTAGGCATGTCTTGTTAGGTTATTTTAATGTCTTTTTATGCTTTTAATGTTTGTTAGGTATGTCTTGTTAGGGTTATTTTTCATGTCTTTTTAGGCTTTTAATGTTTGTTAGGTATGTCTTGTTAGGGTTATTTTTCATGTCTTTTTATGCTTTTAATGTTTGTTAGGTATGTCTTGTTAGTTATTTTTCATGTCTTTTTATGGTTTTAATGTTTGTTAGGTATGTCTTGTTAGGGTTATTTTTCATGTCTTTTTAGGATTTTAATTTTTGTTAGGTATGTATTGTTATGGTTAATTTTCATTTCTTTTTAGGCTTTTAATGTTTGTTAGGTATGTCTTGTTAGGTTATTTTCATGTCTTTTAGGCTTTTAATGTTTTTTGCTATGTCTTGTTTGGGTTATTTATCGTCTTTTTATGCTTTTAATGTTTGTTAGGTATGTCTTGTTAAGGTTATTTTTCATGTCTTTTTAGGCTTTTAATGTTTGTTAGGCATGTCTTGTTAGGTTATTTTCATGTCTTTTATGCTTTTAATGTTTGTTAGGTATGTCTTGTTAGGTTATTTTTCATGTCTTTTATGCTTTTAATGTTTGTTAGGTATGTCTTGTTAAGGTTATTTTTCATGTCTTTTATGCTTTTTAATGTTTGTTAGGTATGTCTTATTAGGTTATTTTCGTCTTTTTATGCTTTTAATGTTTGTTAGGCATGTCTTGTTAGGGTTATTTTTCATGTCTTTTTATGCTTTTAATGTTTGTTAGGTATGTCTTGTTAGGGTTATTTTTCATGTCTTTTTATGCTTTTAATGTTTGTTAGGTATGTCTTGTTAGGGTTATTTTTCATGTCTTTTTAGGCTTTTAATGTTGTTGGGTATGTCTTGTTAGGGTTATTTTTCATGTCTTTTTAGGCTTTTAATGTTGTTAGGTATGTCTTGTTAGTTATTTTTCATGTCTTTTTATGCTTTTAATGTTTGTTAGGTATGTCTTGTTAGGGTTATTTTTCGTCTTTTTATGCTTTTAATGTTTGTTAGGTATGTCTTGTTAGGGTTATTTTTCGTCTTTTTATGCTTTTAATGTTTGTTAGGTATGTCTTGTTAGGGTTATTTTTCGTCTTTTTATGCTTTTAATGTTTGTTAGGTATGTCTTGTTAGTTATTTTTCATGTCTTTTTATGCTTTTAATGTTTATTAGGCATGTCTTGTTAGGGTTATTTTTCATGTCTGTTTAGGCTTTTAATGTTTGTTAGGTATGTCTTGTTAGGGTTATTTTTCATGTCTTTTTATGCTTTTAATGTTTGTTAGGTATGTCTTGTTAGGGTTATTTTTAATGTCTTTTTATGCTTTTAATGTTTGTTAGGTATGTCTTGTTAGGGTTATTTTTCGTCTTTTTATGCTTTTAATGTTTGTTAGGTATGTCTTGTTAGGGTTATTTTTCATGTCTTTTTATGCTTTTAATGTTTGTTAGGTATGTCTTGTTAGGGTTATTTTTCATGTCTTTTTATGCTTTTAATGTTTGTTAGGTATGTCTTGTTAGGGTTATTTTTCATGTCTATTTATTCTTTTAATGTTTGTTAGTCATGTCTTGTTAGGTTATTTTCATGTCTTTTTAGGCTTTTAATGTTTGTTAGGTATGTCTTGTTAGGTTATTTTCATGTCTTTTAGGCTTTTAATGTTTGTTAGGTATGTCTTGTTAGGTTATTTTTCATGTCTTTTATGCTTTTAATGTTGTTAGGTATGTCTTGTTAGGTTATTTTTCATGTCTTTTAGGCTTTTAATGTTTGTTAGGTATGTCGTGTTAGTGTTATTTTACGTCTTTTTATGCTTTTAATGTTTGTTAGGTATGTCTTGTTAGGGTTATTTTTCATGTCTTTTTATGCTTTTAATGTTTGTTAGGTATGTCTTGTTAGGGTTATTTTTCATGTCTTTTTATGCTTTTAATGTTTGTTAGGTATGTCTTGTTAGGGTTATTTTTCATGTCTTTTTAGGCTTTTAATGTTTGTTAGGTATGTCTTGTTAGGGTTATTTTTCATGTCATTTTATGCTTTTAATGTTTGTTAGGTATGGGTTGTTAGGTTATTTTCATGTCTTTTAGGCTTTTAATGTTTGTTAGGTATGTCTTGTTAGGGTTATTTTTCATGTCTTTTTATGCTTTTAATGTTGTTAGGTATGTCTTGTTAGGGTTATTTTTCATGTCTTTTTAGGCTTTTAATGTTTGTTAGGTATGTCTTGTTAGGGTTATTTTTCGTCTTTTTATGCTTTTAATGTTTGTTAGGTATGTCTTGTTAAGGTTATTTTTCATGTCTTTTTATGCTTTTAATGTTTGTTAGGTATGTCTTGTTAAGGTTATTTTTCATGTCTTTTTATGCTTTTAATGTTTGTTAGGTATGTCTTGTTAGGGTTATTTTTCATGTCTTTTTAGGCTTTTAATGTTTGTTAGGTATGTCTTGTTAGGGTTATTTTTCATGTCATTTTATGCTTTTAATGTTTGTTAGGTATGTCTTGTTAGGGTTATTTTTCATGTCTTTTTATGCTTTTAATGTTTGTTAGGTATGTCTTGTTAGGGTTATTTTTCATGTCTTTATGCTTTTAATGTTTGTTAGGTATGTCTTGTCAAGGTTATTTTTCATGTCTTTATGCTTTTAATGTTTGTTAGGTATGTCTTGTTAGGGTTATTTTTCATGTCTTTTTAGGCTTTTAATGTTTGTTAGGTATGTCTTGTTAGGGTTATTTTTCATGTCTTTTTAGGCTTTTAATGTTTGTTAGGTATGTCTTGTTAGGGTTATTTTTCATGTCTTTTTATGCTTTTAATGTTTGTTAGGCATGTCTTGTTAAGGTTATTTTTCATGTCTTTTTATGCTTTTAATGTTTGTTAGGTATGTCTTGTTAGGGTTATTTTTCATGTCTTTTTAGGCTTTTAATGTTTATTAGGTATGTCTTGTTAGTTATTTTTCATGTCTTTTTATGCTTTTAATGTTTGTTAGGTATGTCTTGTGAGGGTTATTTTTCGTCTTTTTATGCTTTTAATGTTTGTTAGGTATGTCTTGTTAGGGTTATTTTCCATGTCTTTTTAGGCTTTTAATGTTTGTTAGGTATGTCTTGTTAGGGTTATTTTTCATGTCTTTTTAGGCTTTTAATGTTTGTTAGGTATGTCTTGTTAGGGTTATTTTTCATGTCTTTTTATGCTTTTAATGTTTGTTAGGTATGTCTTGTTAGGGTTATTTTTCATGTCTTTTTAGGCTTTTAATGTTTGTTAGGTATGTCTTGTTAGGGTTATTTTTCATGTCTTTTTAGGCTTTTAATGTTTGTTAGGTATGTCTTGTTAGGGTTATTTTTCATGTCTTTTTAGGCTTTTAATGTTTGTTAGGTATGTCTTGTTAGGGTTATTTTTCATGTCTTTTTATGCTTTTAATATTTGTTACGTATGTCTTAGTTATTTTTCATGTCTTTTTATGCTTTTAATGTTTGTTAGGTATGTCTTGTTAGGGTTATTTTTCGTCTTTTTATGCTTTTAATGTTTGTTAGGTATGTCTTGTTAGGGTTATTTTTCGTCTTTTTATGCTTTTAATGTTTGTTAGGTATGTCTTGTTAGGGTTATTTTTCATGTCTTTTTAGGCTTTTAATGTTTGTTAGGTATGTCTTGTTAGGGTTATTTTTCGTCTTTTTAGGCTTTTAATGTTTGTTAGGTATGTCGTGCTAGGGTTGTGGCGTGGTACAATGTTTAGTAATGTGGCGGTGATACTTTTACACGTTACATCATAGTACGATGGTGGTTGCAGTAGACGTGGTGGTGGTAATGGAAGTAATAGTAGTAGCGACAATTCAAATTAACACCAATGGCAATATTTTTCCTTTTTCCTATAAGTTTTGTCCTATTTTCTCTTTCATCATGTTCCAGGGAATGACTTTGCAGAGAATCAACTTAATTATGAAAGCTTCCATCCTCCTATCGTTTCCATATCTTTGCCCAACTTGGTGATCTTAACTTCAGGATTACATACAAAAAAATACCACAACAGCTACGGACGTTTGAATACTCGCTTCACTCGTTGAGGTGCATTCAGGCACGTCAGAGCGGCGACAGTTATTAGAGAAAACAAAAAGAAAAGGAAAAGTTCATGACAAACGTAAAAACAAAACAAAAAAACGAACGAGTGATTGTCTTGTTAATGTGTGAATGCCGTGAATGCCAGCAGGACGTGTAACCAGTCTTCGCTTAACTAAAGGCGGCTGCATTTATGAGAAAAAACCCACCTTACCCTAAAAAAAAATGATATAAATGGTTTCTCATCTGTTTATTGTAGTAAGAAGTGTGCTTAATAACATAATCAAAGGTCTAGCATAGTCTGACCACCACACTAAACAGCGGAACCCTCACCCACTTGAATGTATACTCATCACTTGTTATTTTTTGTCTAGTCATGTGGAGGAGAGGCCTTGCTGTTTGATTTTTTTATATTGTTAACTGAGGACATCATATGCTCGTTACTCTTGTTTTTGTTGAGCATAGACGAGTGAATGAGGGACTCTGCTGTTTGGGTGATTTTAGAGTTAACAAATCACACCTCTCCTTCCGAAATTGACCTCTCTTTCTGCCACCTCTTTTGATTCTTTTTATAGGAGCAGCGAGTAGCGGGCTTTTTCTTATTATTGTTTCCTTTTTTTGTGTCCTTGAGCTGTCTCCTTTGTTGTAAAAGAAGACTAGTTAAACGCCCTGGTGCCATTCACGCCTTTCACACATTAATGGGCCAATCACTAGTTCTTTTTTTATTGTGCTTTTCTGTTTATTTCTTTTGTGCACAATAAAAAAAACTAGTGATTGGCTAGTTAATGTCTGAAGAGCGTGAATTAAGGGCACCAGGGCGTGTAACTAGTTTTCTACTAACTATAAAACCATTCATGTCTTAAGCTCCCCCTTTAATTTATTCGTTTTCTCTGTTTAGACTCTCTTTCTGACGTGCCTGAATCACCGATGCCAGATTATCGTACTCAGAGCCCCTTATTTACCGGTTTCTGAGCCGTAGCTGTTGCCAAAAAACACCAATAATTAACCATTTTAACAATAACTATATATGAAGGCAGGTATTGGGGTCGAGGAGGGAGTTTTTGGATCGGAAATCGGCAAACATAAGAGGCTGAGTACGACAATCTGGCAACGTTGGCCTGAATACACCTCAACGAGTGTAGCGGATTATCAAACGCTGGTAACTGTTTCAAGAGTTTCGAGGTAATGCTGAAGTTCGAATATATGACCAAGTTTTCGGTTAACTATAATACCTCCCCCTTTAAATCATTCGTTTTCTCTGTTTAGATTCCCTTTCTGACGTGCCTGAATATACCTCAGTGTCGGGGAATATCAAACGCTGTAACTGTTTCAAGAGTTTCGAGGTAATGCTGAAGTTGGAATAGATGACCAAGAGCTGAGTAAAGAGATGAGAGGAGGATCGAGGCTTTTATGATACAGTGGCTGATTCTCCTCAAATATATTCCCTGGAACAAATGAGAGAGAAAATATGATAAAACTTACGAGCACAAACGAGACATATTGAGTGACACTATGGTCGGTATTAAAAGAGTTTCCCTTCTCATATCAGCTATTTCTAAAGGTCAGAGAGGAGGTCAGCCGGGTTCTAATGAGTGTTTCTTGGGGTTCACGGTACAGAGGAAGGGTCAAACTACCACCAGGGTCATAAAACTACTCATGGAAATGCTCTCAACTCCTACGAAAGCCTTGTCAAATATGTGTTCTTGGGCGGCCAAATGTCTCATAATACGACCCTATAGATTCTAATTTGACTTGTTCCTATTATTATTGTTCCTATTGCCATCATTACTGTCATTGTTATTACCATTACAACTATTTACAAGGAGAAAGACATTGATATTCTTTTGACGTATTTTACTATTATTATAACTATTGCTATTAACTACTACTACTATCACTGTTACTACCATTACAACTATTAAAAAGAAGAAAGAAATTGATATTCTTTTGACGTCTTTTTCTATTATTATAACTATTGCTATTAACTACTACTACTATCACTGTTACTACCATTACTACTATTTACAAGAAGAAAGACATTGATATTCTTTTGACGTATTTTACTATTATCATAACTATTGCTATTAACTACTACTACTACCACTGTTACTACCATTACAACTATTTACAAGAAGAAGAAAGACATTGATATTCTTTTGACGTCTTTTACTATTATTATAACTATTGCTATTTACTACTACTACTCTCACTATTACTACCATTACAACTATTTACAAGAAGAAGAAAGACATTGATATTCTTTTGACGTATTTTACTATTATCATAACTATTACTATTAACGACCACTGTTACAACGACTACCACTTCTACTGCAACTATTATTAACACTATCACTGTTACTACTATTACAACTACTAAAAAGAAGAAAGACTGATATTCTTTTGACGTATTTTACTATTATCATAACTATTACTATTAACTACTACTATTACAACGACTACCATTTCTACTGCAACTATTATTAACACTATCACTGTTACTACTATTACAACTATTAAAAAGAAGAAAGACATTGATATTCTTTTGACGTATTTTTCTATTATCATAACTATTACTATTAACGACCACTATTACGACTACCATTTCTACTGCAACTACCACACAGCCACCACCACTTATTCCTTTTACTCTTCTTATTACTACTACTACTACCCAACAATTACTATTATGACAACTACCACCACCACCATCACCACCACCACCACCAATATCACTTTTCGCCGCATACTTTCGCTTCCAAGATATATATAAAAAAAACCCGAAGATAAATGTCAGAGCAGGGAGTTAGTCGTGAGGAGGAATCTATTTTCTAACCAACAATGATGAACCGAACAGAGAGAATTCCGTAGAAGAAAAACAGGGAAACTTTGGCATGATCTGTGTGTGTGTGTGTGTGTGTGTGTGTGTGTGTGTGTGTGTGTGTGTGTGTGTTTCGTTTATTTATCCCTAGAACTGAAATGATTGCTAGTTATCCCCCCTCTCCCCCTTTCTCTCTCTCTCTCTCTCTCTCTCTCTCTCTCTCTCTCTCTCTCTCTCTCTCTCTCTCTCTCTCTCTCTCTCATGGTCGCCGCCTCCCTCGCTCCATGAATACTGAACCTCACGACTTGGCTTCCTCTCATGAAAATTCTGTGTCCTATATCCTAGTCTGGGCCATTGTGAGAGGGGGGAGGGTGAGGGGTGAGGGAGGGGTGTGAGGGGTGTGGGGCATTGTGGGGTGACCTCTGCCTACTCCTATGGTCAGTCCGTCAGCAATCTATAATAATCCTACCTTGCCATGGGTTATCTTTCTCTTTTTTTCTTTTTTCTTTGTTTTTCTTTGTTTTCTTTGTTTTTCTTTAATTTTCCCTTTCTTTATTTTCTTGTTATTCTTCTATTTGATAATTGTTTTTCTTTATTTTTCTTTTTCTTTCTTTTTCTTTGTTTTTCTTTATTTTTCATTGTTTTTCTTTATTTTTCTTTACTTTTCTTTATTTTTCTTTACTTTTCCTTATTTTTCTTTCTCTCTTTTGCTTTCTTGTTTCCTTTCTTTCTTTCTCTTCCTTGCATCATCTTTATGTTCTTTCTTCCATTCTTTTTTTCTTTAATTTCTCTCTCAATTATGTTTTTTTTCATTTTTTCCAGTTTTTTTCTTTTCTCTTATTTTCTTTCCTTCTCCCATCTCCCTTTCTTTCTTTTCTCATTTTCTTTCCTTCTCCCATCTCCCTTTCTTTCTTTTCTTCCTTTCTTTTTCTTTCCTGTTCCTTCTCTGTAATTTCCTCTCTCTGTAGACCATCGAAGAAATATTGCACATGGGATACTGAAACACACACACACACACACACACACACACACACACACACACACACACACACACACACACACACACACACACACACACACACACACACTTTAGGGTTGGTATAATTATGATGTATGGTCCACTTTTGTTTTTATTTTACTTTAGTTTGTATTTATATGTTTATTCATTTGTGTGGGTCAGATTTTCTTTATTTTTCTTTATTTTCTATTGTATTTTGACTTTATTATTGGGAGAAGTAAAATGCTTTGGTATTGTTTTTTTCTTTTATTATTTTTTTCCTTATTTTCCTTATTTTTTATTATCTTTATTTTCTTTTTTTCTTACTTTACTATTTTTTTCCCTCATTTCTTAACTAGTAACCTTTTTTGTTTTTCTTTATTATTTTTACTTTATTTTCTTTCTTCATTTTTTCTTACTTTATTACTTTTCCCTTTTTTCCTCATTTCTTAACTGGTAATTTTCTTGTTCTTTTCTTTATTATCTTTACTTTATTTTCTTTCTTCGTTTTTTCTAACTTTATTATTTTTTCCTTTTTCCCTCATTTCATGACTTGTAATCTTTTAGTTTTTCTTTCTTTATCATTTACTTTATTTTCTTTCTTCGTTTTTTCTAACTTTATTATTTTTTCCTTTTTCCCTCATTTCATAACTTGTAATCTTTTAGTTTTTCTTTCTTTATCATTTACTTTATTTTCTTTCTTCGTTTTTTCTAACTTTATTATTTTTTCCTTTTTCCCTCATTTCATAACTTGTAATCTTTTAGTTTTTCTTTCTTTATCATTTACTTTATTTTCTTTCTTCGTTTTTTCTTACTTTATTACTTTTTCCCTTTTTTCCTAATTTCTTATCTGTTAATCTTCTTTGTTCTTTTCTTTATTATTTTTACTTTATTTTCTTTCTTCGTTTTTTCTTACTTTATTATTTTTCTCTTTTTTTTCTCATTTTTTAACTGGTAATCATCTTTGTTTTTTTCTTTATCGTTTTTCTTTTTTTTTACTTTATTACTTTTTTTTCCTCATTTCTTAACTGGTAATCTTCTTTGTTCTTCTTTCTTTATTATTTTTACTTTATTTTCTTTCTTCTTATTTTTTACTTTACTATTTCTTTTTTTCCTCATTTCTTAACTTGTAATCTTCTTTGTTCTTTTTTTCTATTATTTTCACTTTATTTTCTTCCTTCGTTTTTTCTTACTTTATGACTTTTTCCTCTTTTTCCTCATTTTTTTAACTTGTAATCTTCTTTGATTTTCTTTCTTTATCATTTTTACTTTATTTTCTTTCTTCGTTTTTTCTTACTTTATTATTTTTCCCTTTTTTTCCTCATTTCATAACTTGTAATCTTTTTTGTTATCTTGATCATTTTTACTTTATTTTCTTTCTTCTTATTTTTTACTTTATTACTTTTTCCTCTTTTTCCTCATTTTTTAACTGGTAATCTTCTTTGTTCTTTCTTTATCATTTTTATCTTTTTTTTACTTTATTACTTTTTTTCCTCATTTCTTAACTTGTAATCTTCTTTCTTTTCTTTATTATTTTCATTTTATTTTCTTTCTTCGTATTTTCTTTCTTTATTATTTTTCCCTTTTTTCCTCATTTCTTAACTTGTAATTTTTTTCTTTTCTTTATTATCTTTACATTATTTCTTCGTTTTTTCTTACTTTACTACTTTTCCCTTTTTTCCTAATTTCTTAACTGGTAATCATCTTTGTTCTTCTTTCTTTATTATTTTTACTTTATTTTATTTCTTCGTTTTTTCTTACTTTCTTATTTTTTTCTTATTTTCCTCATTTCCTTATTGATCGTCACTCGTTCTCCTCCTCTTCCTCTCCCTCCATCCCTCGTTCTTCTTGTTCTTTTCCTGGACCCACTAACCTTCCCTCTACCTCCTTTATTCGTTTTTATTTATTCTTCATATTTTCAGGCCTCTTTCCTTCTCCTTCTCTTCCTCCTCCTCCTCCTCCTCCTCGTTCTTCTTGTTATTTTTGTTATTCTTGTTCGTGTTTTCGTCCTCATTATAATCTTGTCCTTGTTTTTTGTTTTACTACTACTACTACTACTACTATTACTACTTCTACCACCATTATCATTACCATTACTACTACTACTACTACTACTACTACTACTACTACTACTACTACTACTACTACTACTACTACTACTACTACTACTACTACTACTACTACTACTACTATTATGACATTGAGTATATTTAGGTGATAGATAATGCAGAAATAAATACTTTGAAAAATTTACCTGCAAGAAGTGAAAAAGGAAAAAATATGTTCTCCGATTACGTTTTTTTCCTTCTATCTTTTCACCTTCATTTTCTTCTTCCTTTCCTTTCCTTCACCTTCCTCCCCATCACTCCCTCATCCTCCCCATTACTTTCCCTTTCTCCTTTATTTTTCTTTTATTTCCTCATCTCACTCTCCTCCCCTCACTTTCCCTTTCTTTCTTTTACTTCCCCATCCTCCTTCACCTTCCCCTACCTTCCCCTCACGTCCCTTCCCCTTCCTCTTTCTTCCTCTTTCGTTTCCCCCTCCTCCTTTTCACTTCCCCTTCTTCCCCCTTCCTCTTTCTCTCCTTCGTTTCCCATTTCTCCCCTTTATTTCCCTTCCTTCCCCTCGCTTTCCCTTCCTCCTCCTCCCTTCCCTTTCCTTCCCCTTCCTTTTCCATCCTCTCCTTCGCTTCCCATTCCTCCTTTTCACTTCCCATTCCTCCTTTTCACTTCCCCTTCCTTCCTCTTCCTCCCCCTCGCTTTCCCTTCCTCCTCCTCACTTCCCTTTCCTTCCCCTTCCTTCCCCTTCCTCTTCCTTCCTCTCCTTCGTTTCCCATTCCTCCCCTTCACTTTCCCTTCCTTCCACTTCCTCCTCCTCGCTTCCCCTTTCTCCTCCTCACTTCCCTTTCCTTCCCCTTCCCTCCCCTTCCTCCCTCTCGGTTACCCTTCCTCCCTACCTTCCCCTTTCCTATCTCTCCTTCATTCCCATTACTTTCCCTTCCCTTCCCCTTCCCTCCCCTTCTTCCCCTTCCTTCCACTTCCTCTCCCTCGCTTCCTCTTCCTCCCCTTCACTTCCCCTTCCTTCCCCTTCCTCCCTCTCGGTTCCCCTTCCTCCCTACCTTCCCCTGCCTATCTCTCCTTCATTCTCCTTACTTTCCCTCCCCTTCCTTACCCTTCATCTCTCTCGGTTACCCTTGCTCCCTATCTTCCCCTTCCTATCTCTCCTTCATTCCCCTTACTTTTCCTCCCTTCCCCTTCCTTCCCCTTCCTCCCTCTCGGTTCCCCTTCCTCCCTACCTTCCCCTGCCTATCTCTCCTTCATTCTCCTTACTTTCCCTCCCTTCCCCTTCCTTCCTCTTCCTCTCTCTCGGTTACCCTTCCTCCCTATCTTCCCCTTCCTATCTCTCCTTCATTCCCCTTACTTTCCCTCCCTTCCCCTTCCTTCCCCTTCCTCCCTCTCGGTTACCCTTCCTCCCTACCTTCCCCTTCCTATCTCTCCTTCATTCCCCTTACTTTCCCTCCTTCCTTCATTCCCTTCCTCCTCTCAGTTACCCTTCCTCCTACCTTCCCTTCCTATCTCTCTTTCATTCCCCTTACTTTCCCTCCTTCCTTCCTTCCTTCCTCCTCTCGGTTACCCTTCCTCCCTACCTTCCCCTTCCTATCTCTCCTTCATTCCCCTTACTTTCCCTCCCTTCCCCTTCCTCCCTCTCGGTTACCCATCCTCCCTACCTTTCCCTTCCTATCTCTCCTTCATTCCCATTATTTTCTCTCCCTTCCCCTTCCTTCCCCTTCCTCCCTCTCGGTTACCCTTCCTCCCTACCTTCCCCTTCCTATCTCCTTCATTCCCCTTACTTTCCCTCCCTTCCCCTTCCTTCCCCTTCCTCCCTCTCGGTTACCCTTCCTCCCTACCTTTCCCTTCCTATCTCTCCTTCATTCCTATTACTTTCTCTCTTCCCCATCCTTTCCCTTTTTTCCCCACTTTTCCCTTTCCTCCCCATCAGTTAACCTTCTTCCCTATCCTTCCTCGTCCTCACCCTCACTTCCCCAACCTTCCCTTTACTTCCCTTTCCTTCCCTTCCTTTCCTTCCCTTCTCCATGCGTTCCCCTCCTCCCCTTAACTTTCCTTTCCTCCCCTTCCTTCCCTATCCTTCTTCTTGCCCCATTCCTTTTCATCCCCTTCACTTTAACTTACACCCTCTTCTTCCCCATCCTCCCCTTCCTTCCCCTTCCCCCACGTACTCCCTCGCACTCTCCCTCCCTCCCCTTTCCTTCCCCTCTTCTACCGCTACCTCGCTTCCCCATCCTTCTTCTTCCTCATTCCTCTTCATCTCCCTCACTTGAACTTCCACCCCCTTCTTCCCCATCCTCCCCTACCTTGCCCTTCCCCACGTACTCCCCCTCACTCCCCCTTCCTTCCCCTTCCCCACGTAGTCCCCCGCACACCCCCTTTCTTCCCCAT